>NC_085944.1:4545454-4848484 GCF_963556715.1 Cydia fagiglandana | reverse complement strand
CATTAAATACAAAGCAGAGCAGATATAAAGCTGAAATCTGGCCCCTGTACATATTGGGCCAATGCAGGCCAGCCCAAGGGACGCAGCCATGCGGTAGAATGAGATATCACTTGCTCCCTCTAACGTCCCCCAGACTGGCCCACGCTGGCCCAATATGTACGGGGGCCTTGACGCGTTGATAATTCAAGAATAACGTGCGCGTGCGGATGATGATAAAAATAATTAGAATTTAATATACCTATTGGAAAATTTGTAAAGAAATACAAATAGTTGTAGTTACCTATATAAAGTAGTTTCTGGTAAAAATGGATGAATGTAAACTGTACATGGTATATCTAAATGACAAAAGGGTAGTTTTGACTGTTATACTATACTGTAGGTTTAGCATAGGAGCGCCACGACAGTATTTCGGCTGCGAGATAGACTACCCATCCTATCTTGTTAATACAGTTTGAAAAAAAAGGGGTAGCCTATGTCGCGCGCGAGATGTTGCGGCGTCCCAGTACTAAGCCCACTCGCATCTCTCAAGTGGTTGATAGGTAGGTACTATTAGGTCACATTGCTTGTGTTTAAATTTAGTTCATAATGCAATTAAAGAAGTCACAGATTGCACATGCCGTTTCTCATTATAATACCGAATTTTACCCTGCAACATTAAGTACCTACTTTAAAAACAAAACTTCCGTGAGACACAGACATATTAAATAAATATATTAAGAACAGGTCACTCACGTATTTTAAGTCGAAAAACGCTCGACATGTTTCACTCCGTACCTACCGAGGAGTGTCATCTGGAGCTTGCTTGCTTGACATGATCTGATTGATATACCATAGGATCTGGAAAAACAATTTTGACAGTAGAAAAAGACAGCAAATTTGGAAAATGAAGGCACGAAGCGTCGGTCGACGTATATAAGTGCGTGGTAAACTTTAAAATATTTAGATAAATAAATAATTGTAATTTAATAAATTCTTATTTTAAATGTACCATTACATACTTTACGCTTCAGAATTTCCTGTATAACACGGATAATCCATGATTTTTCCGTATTCAAGTTGTGCGTTTTGTTAAGTTTTAAGTATGGTATTTATAATTTCATATTTATATTGAATGGTATTCTATTTTTTACTTTTACATTCATAATTTCATATTATTGATGATTGATTTCACGTTGATGTAAAAAAAGTCAACGTGCCTGTATAGGATCAATCTGAAAGTAACTGGAGACCATTACCTTAGTTAACATATATGGCACAACGTTTTCACTCACGTTAAGCCTCCACCACACTCGTGCGCGAATCGCGGCGCGAAGCCGCGAACGCGAGTGTGGCGTCGATTTTCGCAGACATCGCTGTCGACGCCACACTTGTGTTCGCGGCTTCGCCCGCGATTCACTCGCATAGTCTGGAGGGGGCTTTAGACCGGGTCGACCGGGCCGTGTCTGAGGGGCTACCGCGAAAACAGAAATTCGCAAATTGCGGGGATCTTTCTCTTTTACTCCAATGAAGGCGTGATTAGAGTGACAGAGAAAAATGCCCGCAATTGACGATTTTCGATTTTCACGGTAGCCGTTCTGGGTCGGTGCTTCCAGTGCTTACTTTTCTATGACAGATGACAGGTGACCACTTGAACACGTGGTGCTTTCCATAGAAAACGAAGCTCCGGAAGCTCCGGCCCGGACACGGCCCGGTCTAACGTGAGTCATCTTTTATGTCAGTCGGTGACCCCAAGACGGAGCGCGCACCACGATTTTAATTTTTGCGACACGATTTTAGAATCGCGCTGTAATTTATCGCAGAAAATTGAGTGCGCGCACTGCGATGAAAAGTCGACGATTTGTTCATTCTCGACATGGATTTCGTACCAGTCGCTTGTCGTGAAACAATATGCAATCGCTGTATGACTTTGAGTATTTATACCACAAAGGCGATCGCCTTCTATTTCTATAATTAAACGGTCAACATCTAGCGTCTCATCTTGTAACTCTCGCGCGACAAAAAATCGTGGTGCGCGCTTGGCCTAAAGTCTAGTAACGTAAGAAAATTAATGTTAAACTTGGTAGGTAACCATTCTTTGGGGGGCAATAAAGAAATTTAAAAAAACAAGTTTTGCAAACGACATCATGTGACATATCAAATAAAAGTGCTTGTTGTGTGAATTTGAAATAAATATCCCACCAAAAACATAAATGTAAAAAAGGAGAGCCAAGTTCAATACAAAAATTATGCTTGGCTGTGGGGCTCGCCGCAAAAAGAATGGAGATCTAAATGAGTGCCACTGCCAAGTTCTATGCAAAATCCAAATATGTATTTATAGGAACAAAATAACATTATAAAAAAGTATTAAACTCTATTTCTTTGCTTTATTGGATACCTATAACAATTGCTGTTATTTAAAAAAATGTGAGATCTTAAAGTAGGTTAGATTTGACTTGGCCAGTTTTCATTATATCAATCATTTTATTTATATTGTAATTCTGATAAAACCTGGCCAAGCCAAATCTAACCTACTTTAAGATCTCACATTTTTTTAAATAACAGCAATTGTTATAGGTATCCAATAAAGCAAAGAAATAGAGTTTAATACTTTTTTATAATGTTATTTTGTTCCATATTTGGATTTTGCATAGAACTTGGCAGTGGCACTCATTTAGATCTCCATTCTTTTTGCGGCGAGCCCCACAGCCAAGCATAATTTTTGTATTGAACTTGGCTCTCCTTTTTTACATTTATGTTTTTGGTGGGATATCAATACTTTTTGTAAAGAAAACTAGGCAGGTATTGAGATTTAATGTTTTTTCTTGTGTTTCCGCTGTATGGTTTTTACTTCTGTTCTTTGTATAATTATGTGGTGCCGCGCGCCGCCGACGACACACCGTTGGCCGGTTGTTTAGAGCGTATTACAAGTTTTTTGTATGGGGACACCACTTATTTTTTGACTAAACTTTATTTTAATATAGCAAATATAATAATACATATATTGGGGTAGTTTCAAATATCTGCTTGTAACGGTTCCAACGCAACAATAAAAAAATATTTTTTTGTATGGGGACCCCCCTATTTTTTAACTTTTTTTTATTTTTAGATTTTTTCCTACGCTTACACACAATAACCGAGCTGGATTCCAAATTTCATCCTTCTAGGTCATCTGGAAGTAGGTTAGGTTTAGGTACTTATATGTCAGTCCCAATAAAAAATGGTTTTTTTTGTATGGGGACCCCCCCTATTTTTTAACTTTATTTTATTTTTAGATTTTTTCCTACAGTTACACACAATAACCGAGCTGGATTCCAAATTTCATCCTTCTAGGTCATCTGGAAGTAGGTTAGGTTTAGGTACTTATATGTCAGTCCCAATAAAAAGTGGTTTTTTTGTATGGGGACGCCCCCTATTTTTTTACTTTATTTTATTTTTAGATTTTTTCCTACGGTTACACACAATAACCAAGCTGGATTCCAAATTTCATCCTTCTAGGTCATCTGGAAGTAGGTTAGGTTTAGGTACTATAAGTCATAAGTCAGTCTTAAAATTTACGACTTTTTGACCTTCATACCTTTATAACCGTTTGAGCTAGCTTCATGAAATTTGGGCTTCTAGATATCCTTATGGATATAATTAAACACACGTAGTTTTATGTGTTTACGTCAAAGATGTTTTGAGTTATAGAAGGGTCAAAAGTGGCACCAAGTGGTTCGTGTAATATTACACTCGGCGCTGGCTAGCCAGTTCCTTTGCTTGAACTTGGCTTGACACGCTGCCGCGTGTCTAGATATATAAAAAAAATTATATGTATTACTAGCTGTGCCCGCGGCTCCGCCCGCGTGGAATTCGGTTTGTGTCAGTAAGCTGCTAAATATAAAAAAAATAGTAAATTACATTACGCTGTATTTTTTTATTCATAAAATTATAACATTTATAATTTCCTGCATGATAATTTCTTAAAATAATTCTATCTTATTGTTTCATACTTTTTAGAGCGCGATTTGTAGTAGTCCGACTACGCCCGACTCTTTTAGTATGAGAAAGTCGAAGTCGCCTAGCTTTGGACCGCGTGCAATGCGCCACATACGTCGGGCAATTCCCGACTCTTTTAGTATGAGGGCGCCGAAGGAGCCCGGCTTTGGAACGCATTCAGCGCGCCACATGCGTCGGGCTTAGCCCGACGCTTTGAGTATGAGGGTGCCTTCGGCTCCCAACTTTGGCAAGCGTACAGCGTGTCACGTACGTCGGGTTACGCCCGACGCTTTGAGTATGAGGGAGGCGCCCGGCTTTGGAACGCGTACAGCGTATCACGTACGTCGTTCTACGCCCGACACTTTTAGTATGAGGGCGCCGAAGGCGCCCGGCTTTGGAACGCGTACAGCGTGCCACGTGCGTCGGGAGTAGCCCGACGCTTTGAGTATGAGGGTGCCTTCGGCGCCCAACTTTAGCAAGCGTACAGCGTGTCACGTACGTCGGTCTACGCCCGACTCTTTTAGTATGAGGGCGCCGAAGACGCCCAGCTTTGAAACGCGTACGTTACGCCCGACGCTCTGTGTATGAGGGCGCCGGGGGCGCCCGGCTTTGGGATGCGTACAGCGCGACACGTACGTCGGGTTAAGTCCGAAGCAGTGCCGGATTAAGATATTTTGATGCCCTAAGCATTTCTAGACCATGATGCCTCCTCTCCCTAGGGTCATTAAGATTACATTATTTTTTTTGGTAAATTGAGTGAAGTTCATTGCAACATTACAGCTGAGAATGGAAATCAGTCACATCATTTTATCACGAAAATTGTCAGTGCTGCAGCAGTAACGTTGTAACAGAGTAATGCTGCTGCAGTCGCCACCTGAATGTCACTTTATCATATCTTAGAAAGTGATTGAAAACGCGAGCGAAGCGAGCGCGAAAATTTTTCGATATAAAAACGCAATATGATAGACAGTTGTACATTTTTACTTTTAGTATGGAAATCAGTCACATCATTTTATCACGAAAATTGACAGTGCTGTAGCAGTAACGTTGTAACAGAGTAATACTGCCGCAGTCGCCACCCGAATGTCACCTGTATGATATCTTAGAAAGTGATTGAAAACGCGAGCGAAGCGAGCGCGAAAATTTTTCGATATAAAAACGTAATATGATAGACAGTTGTACATTTTTACTTTTAGTATGGAAATCAGTCACATCATTTTATGACGAAAATTGACAGTACCGCAGTAGTAACGTTGCAACAGAGTAATGCTGCTGCAGTCGCCACCTGAATGTCACCTTTATTATATCTTAGAAAGTGATTGAAAACGCGAGCGAAGCGAGCGCGAAAATTTTTCGATATAAAAACGCAATATGATAGACAGTTGTACATTTTTAGTATGTACTACTTAAGGCATTCAGAAGTTAAGGTGTAATAAAGAAACTCAGATAAATAAATATATACCTACATACAAACACGAACGCTGAAAACACAATACACTCTTTCTCTCTTTTTTTCGGGTAGTCGTGAAAAAGATGGCACTGTGCAATGAGAGGTAATTAATTTACTGTCTTTTAATTTTGTTGTATATTATAAAATCGACATAATTATTCAGTTAAATTTGTTGATGTCCGTACCCCCTCATCTAAACTTAGAGTTAATTTGGCAAAAACCTTCCTCGGTGGCTATTCATGTCACTACGTATTAAATTCAGCGCCATCTGTTAGTTTACCAGGGTACTCAATAGTGGTAGCACATATTTGAAAAAAGTTTGCCCCTCCTTCCTACGTAGCGCCATAAGATTCAGGGGCAAACTTAAATCAAGCGAGTGTTGTGGCTACCCCCCCTTTTAAGGGTTAAATTTTTATAGCCTATAACCTGGCCGGAGATTTTCTCGACAGATTAGTAAAGTTTGCATCAAAATCCGTTCAGCCGTTTTCACGTGATGCGCGTTCAAATAAACAGACAAACAGATAAACAGACAAACAGACAAAAATTCTAAAAAACTGTTGGAACGTGTTCTGTTATCGATTCTAAGTATCCCCCGCCAACTTTTTTTCAAATATCTTCCATGTACAGACTTTCGACCCTCTACAGCTTTATTATATGTATAGATTATAAGTAAACTTAATTTTAAGTTATTTAAGAAAATAGGCGAAAATTACTGTCCTCGCTATAGGTATACACTTTATGACGATATATTAAATTATCATATTCAAACAAGCGACTATTATTGTAATTATATTTTCCTTAACCACCTTAATAATATGACTAACGAAATTAATTCTTTAAATTCGGTCTATACAAGTAAATATGATATATATAGGTACTTACCTAATGCTGAACTTCCCTATTATCCAACGGGGAAGGAAAAATTATTAGTTTCATGATAAATGTGCCAGTTCAACTCATACAAGTAATTGGAGAGTATCTATACTCAGACCGGTATAATTCTGCAATGTTAGCAGCCGTGGTGTATTTGTGCACAGTTTTATACCTTGTACGAGGAAATGATAATATTTGTGCTACGGACTATAAATATGCAAATAATATTAATAAAGAAATTAATATTACGGAGTCATGCAATGATAAATCACCGTGCATAGCCAAATGCTGTCCGGCGAATCAAATTTTAGCATATGACGAATCCAGTGCATCATATTCGTGCTTAGACAGGGCAAATGTAACAATTTTATACAACTTTACTGATCTAAATGACTATTCTGATGTTGTATTTTATGAGAATGATGTCAAAAAATACATTCGCGAGTCTATATTAAAACTGCTGAATTTTACAATAACTTATAACGATTTTTTCCTTATCAATTACGTATGTACTATAGACATAGAAGAAGTGTATCCGAAACCAATCCATAAAGTTTATATTTTAGAGGTGAGTAGGTATAAATGTATTTATTATAATAATTTATTTTGATGTGTTATAAATAATTCGAAAATATATTTTATTTAACATACCAGTTTCTAGAAAAACATGTGGTTAAGTTACATTTTATCCACAAGAGTGGGAAAGTAACTGATTGCGAATATTCACGTTGTTAGTATTTGTTGTTATGCGGCAATAAACATACATCGGCTGTGAAAATTTCAACTGTCAAATGATATTAATAAAAAAATTAATATTACGGAGTCATGCAATGATAAATCACCGTGCATAGCCAAATGCTGTCCGGCGAATCAAATTTTAGCATATGACGAATCCAGTGCATCATATTCGTGCTTAGACAGGGCAAATGTAACAATTTTATACAACTTTACTCATCTTAATGACTATTCTGATGTTGTATTTTATGAGAATGATGTCAAAAAATACATTCGCGAGTCTATATTAAAACTGGAGAATTTTACAATAACCTATAACGATATTTTCCTTATCAATTACGTATGTACTATAGACATAGAAGAAGTGTATCCGAAACCAATCCATAAAGTTTATATTTTAGAGGTGAGTAGGTATAAATGTATTTATTATAATAATTTATTTTGATGTGTTATAAATAATTCGAAAATATATTTTATTTACCATACCAGTTTCTTGAAAAACATGTGGTTAAGTTACATTTTATCCACAAGAGTGGCAAAATAACTGAATGCGTATATATATTTCACGTTGTTAGTATTTGTTATGCGGCAATAAAAATACATCGGCTGTGAAAATTTCAACTGTCTAGCTATCACGGTTCATGAGTTACTGCCTGGTGAGTGGTGACAGACAGACAGACGGACAGCGGAGTCTTAGTAATACGTTTTTATCCTTTGGGTACGGAACCCTAATAATGGTTTGCACTCGGCACCGAAGTTTGCAATGTTCACCTAAATGTGTTTTGAAATCATGTCTGAAAGGGTCATGTTTTGTTTTGTAGAGCGGCGGTGCAGTAGTAAGACGCCTAAATTATTGGACCCAATGGTACCTCGACATAACACCGGGCGATATTTGCATCGAGCACCAGATCGGCTTAAAGGCTGATGGCAAAATCTCGAAACCTGAGTTGGTAATCAGAATGCGGTTAGATGCAAATGAAGAAGACGCAAATGAAACAACATTTGACAAAAGTACAATAACTGCCAGTTGTAAGTTGGATGAATACTCTTAACGTTCTTAGGATTAACACAGCACTAAGTATATGCTACGGAGCAAGCATGGGCCCCTTTGAAGATGCCCATTAAATGGTCTAGGGACTAGTTTTAAGATTTCGTTAGTTATCTACTGGACACGATAGGGCTCGTGATCGGAAAATCTCTGTAGGTATGTTGTTTGATGAATGTGCAGTGCGTTTTTCGGGTGGTTATAACGCAGCGTACTACGTAAGCGAACAACTCGCGTAGGCGACGCGGCGGGGCGCGGCGGGCCCAAGGCGTTCGCGTTCGCATCGAGATCGCCCACGTAGGACACTTCTATAGGTATCAAAGGATTGATTCACCCCGCGCCGCATCGCTTCGCTTCGCGTTCACGTGTTGTTCGCCTACGCAGCGTCGTTATAACTACCCAAAAATTTACAAATTATTTGTTTACTTTTATTTAATGACCTAAAGATACAGTGTATAGTCTATACTACCACCATCATGCAATCCTTCCATCACTAATCTGCAGCATTTCCATAATAATGACTATGATGCAGGTATGCTGGTCTCCAGCGTGTTCCTGCTGCTGGTGCTGGCGGTCTACGTGGTGCTGCCGGACCTTCACAACCTGGCAGGCTGGATGATGATGACTTACGTGTCTTCTCTCACCGCAACATTCATGACCAGAGCCTTGCAGATTCTTCTTATCAATTACAAAGTGATATCGAAGGCCAAGTGCGTATGGATAGGTATGATTGTAAAGACAACCATTGCAACGGTAAATTGGTTGGTGATAAGACCTAGCTAATAGATCGATTTTTCAGATCGGAAACGCCTTTTATTTAGCAAATTTCATCGAATTAGAGCCGTTTCCGAGTTCCCCGAAATATATATACGTGGTACTGGAAGTTTCTGGATTCTGATATATGAGACGACTTAATTTTTCTTAGTGGCCAGTCCAGGAATTTTCATGGCCTAAGTACAAGAATTGCTCGTTTAAAGGTATAAGATGCTTTGGCGATCTTAAACCTATAAGGGCTATAAGTAATGCCAATCCAGAGCAATTATATTATTATAATAAATTCGTTATTTACACGCGGAATACCTATTGATCTGAAAAAAAAAAAACGCTTTCAAAGATTTTGCTGTATGACGCATTTTCACATACTTACATTTTGTACCAATTGTCAATTTGTCACAAAACTGACTCATAGTCCTCGTGATTCCGATTCTGAATTCTGAAAAGCAGCCAAAAGAACAGCACAATAAGTTAATTGTCAATAACTTGATTGTAGGTCTTAATCTCGTTAAAAATGTACTTATATGTTTTAGGTCTTCTAGCGCATTACACTGTGGTGGCGAGTTTTACTTGGATGAATGTCATGTCCTTCGACATCTGGTGGTCAATGAGGTAAGACGATCGCTTTTTTATGTCATAGTCGGCAAACGAACAGACGAGCAGCCTGATGGGAAGCGGTCAACGTCGCCCATGGACATAAGTGACATCACAGGAGCCACCCAAGCATTGCCGACCCTTGAGAGCCCTCAATACCCGCTTCTTGAAGTACCCCTTATCATAGCGCAAAGGAATAGGAATTATATAGGTACCTCAGGAGGCAACTCATTGCACATTCTGGGAAGAAACGAGCGGATTCCCCAAAGTAAGGATGAGTTTGGCGGGAGGTGTGGTGATAAAATCGAGACGGATGGCAGCAATTCAAACAGTTCTTTAGATCATTCCCCATTGTACAGTACATATGGCTATGATAATGATAATGAATGTTTGTGTCGTCACCCTCTAATAAAATTATTTGCTGCAATTCCATCTTCACAACTTTAAGTATAACTTCATAAGTCAATGAAAAACGTGCTTACGCTGAAATTAGATAAAACAAATCGGCCTTTATGATTTTTATAATATTTTAATATAATAATATTGTAGACCTATCCAAGATGTAAATTTCGCTTGTCGTGTTCGTGTTTCGTTTTTGCAGTTTGCGTGAATCTGTAGAACGATGCCGCTGACTAATTTAATTAATTTTTAAATGATATTTTAAGCATATATGTTTATGTCACAGGGGTTTCCGTAAGATGCGTCAGATCCACCGGCGCGGCATCCTGGTGAAGTTCGGGTGGTACAGCCTGTACGGCTGGGGCGCGCCGCTACTGCTCATCCTCTTTATGATTATTGTCGAAAACCAAGACTTAACTCATCTGCCGGATTTCGTTAAATCCAATTATATGAATCAAAAGTGTTCTATCGAAGGTAAATTTCAATGAATACTCCAATTATGGCGTTATTTATAAACGCTTGTCAAGTATAACAAGCCATTTAATCACAACTTATTCTCATTAAATGTGTTAAACCCGCTCCTGCGAGTGTCGCGGCTTCGCGCCGCGATTCACGCACGAATGTGGAGCGGGCTTTAATTATAGCGTTTTTTTGTTATGTGTATATAAATAAAAAATAAAATTCTTACGTCTCCGCAGAGGAAGAACTGCTGTTGTACTTGTACTGTCCGATCTTAATCACGACCTGCGTCAACATCATGTTATTCCTGATGACCGCGTACAACATATGGCGCATCAAACATGGCGTGACTCAACACAATGCTGGCAACAGCAGGAGGAACAAGAAGGATGAGACTAGGTACGTTTTACAAACAGCAACACTCCTAACTGTACATCTACACGATGGGCCAACGCCGGCCACTCCAAGGGACGCATTTGTGCGTTAGATGGAGCAAGTGATATTGCTATCTCATTCTACCGCATGGCTGCGTCCCTTACAGTGGCCGGCGCTGGCCCATCGTGTAGAGGAGCCATAACTGTATACATATACATCGGTGGTCCTTATTACAAAAGGCATAAGGTCCTCCGGTGGACAGTTAACAGTGTGGGCGTATGGTACAACCTACACTAGCATCTTTTGAGCGTCGGCATCTCTAGTCAGCGCTATGGAAAATGGCGTCGCTGCGCAGATGCGCCAACGTTGCGTCGAGTAGCAGCAGAGTTGGCTATACACACGTCTAGTGTGGAATGGCCCTTTATAGGATAGGTCCCGTGGGTCTCAAGCTTACCTACTATTGTTTAAAAAAAATTGGCTTCTGCCGTAACCTGTAATGAGCGATAACTTTTTGTGCCTATTTCATTTTCAGAAAGTACCTAACTGATTCTATCATTATACCCGTCCGTCCTATGACTTGCATAAATTTTCGATTTGAGCAGTCCTTTCGCATGTATGTTATTAGTAGGGATATGCATAGATTGTTTATACAGTATATCAGCAGTACAAAATGTGATGTTAAAAATGTTTTATATATATTCCATAGATTTGGCATCTACCTTAAGCTATCACTCGTTATGGGCCTCAACTGGATTCTGGAAGTAGTAAGTGCCTTCATCGAAAAGGACTCCGTGTTGTGGTACGCTACAGACGTCTTTAACTCTCTCACCGGACTGTTCATCTTTATAATATTCATTTGCAAGTGGAGTATTATCATCCAACTCAGTAAAAGGTATTTTTCTTACCATAATAATTTGTAAATTTTACTTGTAGTTGATAAACACATGATCGTGAGGAAACCGGACTAATCTCAACAAGGCTTATGCCGGCTACATACGTAACGATAAATCGTTGCGATAAAACTGTGCAGTCCGACTGTGCAGATAAATCGAACCGTGTGTATGTACGGACTGCACAGTTTTATCGCAACGATTTATCGTTACGTATGTAGCCGGCATTAGTTTCCTTCTGGGTTGGAAGGTGAGATGGCAGTCGCTTTCGAGAGGGCCTACCGCGAACCGCGAACCACGTTCGACGTGTTGCCTCTTCGTCGCACTTGTAAATTCGTACGTAAGTGTGACAGGAAGGCAAGACGTCGAACGTGGTTCGCGGTAGGCCCTCAGTGTCTACGCCAATTCTCGGGATTAGTTGCCAATCTGACCCCAGGCTCCTATGAGCCGTGGCAAAAGGCGGGACAACGCGAGGATGATGATGAGGAGTAGATAATTTTAATAAAACCCAGGCTAAGGCTAAATCAAGACTAGGCTCTTTTGATTCCCAGAAATCAAAGCTTTGCATTTTAACCTTTTCGACGCCGTGTCAAACACAAAAGTTGTCACTCGGATGTCACGTCACCGAATTGTGAAAACCGAAATTGAACTTTATGCATATGCACGTAGGTCTATGTTGCTCTGTGGTCTGTGACCGATTAATCCGTCTTTGGCGTTGGACCTTCGGTGGGGGTATCGGTCATTGGCGCCCAATATTTAGTAGAGTATTTAAAATTGCAGGTTCGGCATTGGACATGATTTAATACGGAAATGGCATCCGGTTGACTCCACCAATAGTACCAATACTGAGAGTACGCGGTTAAATAGCAGAAATAGAAGCAGCAGACGAAAAATGCTAGACTCTGTAACGGACGCAAGTGATGTTGAAGATCAAGAGAAAAAATACTATATCGACCATGGAGACTTGAAATTGAACTATTAAACTGGCTTCTTAGAGGATGTTTGTTTTTTGTGCGCCCTCAGATGGTTCTGTGTAGGTACCGTAAAATCAGGTAACTTTAGTCCACAACTTATAACTATGGTCCAAATTCAAGTTCCTGTAAAATATGTATAAGTATATTTTTCAGATTATGTTGAGTAGGTATATAATATCAATAATATCCCACCAAAAACAATTCATATAGGCTCGTTAAGAATCAACGTTAAAACTGAACCATAGTTACGCGCCTACATTTTAAATTTGCCATTTTCTACTGACATAAATATCTTGACAGACTATAATTTCATTAGAATTAAAATTAAACGTTTATTCTGGTCTACTACCGCGAAAATCGAAATTCACAAATTGGGGGCATCTTTCTCTTTTACTCTAATTAAGACGTAATAGAGTGACAGAGAAAGATGCCCGCAATTTGCGAACTTCGGTTTTCGCGGTAGTAGACCAGTATAAACGTTTAATTTTAATTCTAATAAAATTATAATCTGTAAAATTATAGTGTGTCTGTGTGTGTTGTTGTAGTGTGTAATGTGCCTGACTGAAGGCCCTTCAGGCACATTGTAAAAAAAGGGCGTCGTAGATGCGACTTCGCCCACGGCACAAAATAAATAATAGTACTACCGCCAAGGGCCCAACCTTTTCTGTTCTCTTTCACGACGCAGCAACTAGTATCATTTCTCTCTCCTCGCTCTTATAAAATGCCGTTTGTCAAAAAAGGACAACCATACTGTTGACAAGGTGGACTTCAAATCAAGTGTTGCCTTTCTTGATGCGCCCAGGCTGTGTATGTGTGCGTAAAAGCGTATATGTGTGCTCTTTTAGGGATGTGAAAAGTCGATTTTAATCATGTTATATATCGATAAACGCTACACAGCGGAACGAAATAGCGATTAATTGAAGCTTCAATATCTTCGTTAAACATAAACATAATTGAAATGCTAATGGATAATGAATATATTATAATATAATAATATAATTCAATTATTGCGGAACACCTATTTTAGGAGGTATTTATGTATTTTAATTAAATATCTGAACTTTCCCTTGGTTCCCTGCTGGGGCGTGACTATAAAATTGTGATCTGATAACCACAATAAAGAATAAAAGCGTTTTTGGTCATTTTAGGTATCGTTAAGCCTTTGAAGTAAAATTAAAATTGCAAGAAATGTCGATAGTTTATCGATATGACTTTATCGACATGGCTACAGCAACGTGGGCCTCATTGTTAATCGTACACTAAACAAAAGTGGCAACAGTGACAGCTCGCTGAGACACCGTCTATATATATATTATGTCTATGACTACCGCACAGAAAGGAAACTTCCTATAATATATAAAACCGAAGTTTGACAGTGGTTCAGGGTCGAATCATGCTATCCCTTTTTCATGGCATTATCCTTTTCGGTTATTTAGGGTTGTCAAAATTCAATTATATCTAATCTGTGGTCATGCACGCAAAAGGAAGTCAAGTGGTGCCAACCCTAATAATTGCTCGGAGCAATGCAGAGTGGCTACTGCCGGCTACATACGTAACGATAAATCGTTGCGATAAAACTGTGCAGTCCGGCTGTGCAGATAAATCGAACCGTGTGTATGACAAATCGTTACGATAATCGACAACGATTTGTCATAAGCCCCCTCCACACTCGTGCGCGAATCGCGGCGCGAAGCCGTTTAGGAACAATCACGTAGCATTGCGAACTCCAAATTAACAGGGACGTTCTCGAATTTTTTTTGGGAAGGTTATAATTTAGCATGATTATGACGATTTTAAATTTAAATAATATTTTTGAATAATATGTACTCGAAACATACATATTTTATGACCGACGTACGTATAATATAACGATTTTGTACGCCGACTAATTGAGTAGAATTATTATTTCTGAACGTTCCCCCAGAGACAGCTCTATACTATCTGTGCTTCTGTCAAAAAGCAAAAAAAAAGTAAAAAAAGTAGGTAACCAAACTTATTTTGTGTGATAGTTTTGTACTTTCTCTCAAATTCTTATCCTAAAACACTGTCTCCCGTCTTATATTAACACTAAAAAAAGAAAATGGGCGATCACGACGATTTTGAAGATAACCAGTACCCAGACAACGACGAGTTTGTTCCATACGTGACTGCCGGCAATCTCACACAAAGAAATGGCGCGAAAGTGGCGATTTGGGGCAAAATCACTAGAGTATCAGCGAGCGAGGGTTTTTACATCAAGACCGTCGATGACCAAGAAGTACTTATCAAGCTGAGGAAGCCCTTAGACGAGCCTTTGGAAGGCTGGTACGAGATATTTGGCGTGTCTCAAGGGAAGAGCATACTATGCGATGAATATGTGCCATTTAATCAAGAAATGGCCAAAAATGTCGATGTAGAAGGACACAAAGGCTTGGCGAGACTGTTAGCAGCCCTTGATGATCCCTGGAACCTTGGGGATGAAGGATCAAATGGGTTAAATGGTGTAATGCCAATGGAATGATTGCGGCTTTATTGGATATTTTAGCATGTAAGTTTGTTATACTGTACATTTCAAGAATAAAATTCATATAAAACATTTGGTATTTCTGGAACCTTGTTAAACCATTTCCTTTAATGTTAAAATTACACAATAATAAAATTGGTAATGATTGGTGATTTGGTTGCCACCTGGAATTAAATACAATGTTTTTTATTTTATTCAATGTTTGTAGTAGATAATTATACTTCAACACTACTTAAATAGAACTTTTATTAACAATCCATTCACTATTGTGGGTTTACTGGCATATTAATACAAGCGGTTTATACTAGATCCTGTTGCGTGGCAACCAAATTGCCGATGAATGATAATTAGTGTCTTTTTCCATCAAAAGAAAGATAGATCCTGTAAGATTAGGTTTGGCATTTTTCTTAGAACTAGTAGCATTAATTGTTCTTGGTTCCCACCAGATTTCCTGATAATACATGGTGTAACATGAGGAAACTGAATAATTTTACCACGCCTTTCTGAGGTCAAAAGAAGGAAAAAATTCCTGATCATATTATGCCTCTAAATATGATCAGGAATATGCTGTTAAAATTATTTGGTTTCCTTATGTTACACAGTGTATACAACAGATCACCGTATTATATAGGTATCGACATATAGTAGCAGATTTGCCCAGCCGTCAGATCTCATTTGCAGCAGTCAATATGATGGGTGGTGAGATGAGAAGGGGCGGCTACAGTGCCTGGGGCAACAAACTGCAAAATTGATAACAGGGTTTGTTAATAAGCATTGTCTATCCAGCACTGGACACGGGGATAGGACCGCATGGCACACTCCTTCTGTTTCCGGGCCTCCAACTTCATCCGTTTCTCATGTAGGACTGCATTCGAAAGGGCTCCTTCTATGCATGTCACTGGACGGTTCCTGCAATTTTGGGGCATAATTAGTATGAAATACTATCGTATTTTCGATATGTATTGTGAAAGAGTAGGCGATAGTATGGTCACATGAAACAGACTATATGAAATTGGGTTTGCTACTTTCCACCCCCGCTGGCCAATGTGTCACCGAATCGAGAAGCCAGCTCAAAACAAATTTAAAACACAATGGTAAGTGTAGTGTATTGAAATATGAGGATACTTCAGGCAATAATATCGCGATATAATAGTAAGGCCCCCCCCCACATCTGGCGTCTTTCGAGCGTCGGCGTCTACAATTCTATGGCCGACGTCGACGCAACGTCGACGCAGCGTTGACGCAACTGCGCAGCGACGTCATTTTCCATAGCGCTGGACCGACGCCGACAGACGCCGACGCTCGAAAGACGCCAGATGTGGGGGGACCCTAAGTATTCACTTAGTGCAAAAGAACAAGGATAAACCATGAGTATTAAAGGCACCGAAAAAAGAAAGAGAAATTAGGTAAGGACCAGGATGGACCTAGCAGGGGCCAGAATGTATAATCCAAGGGATCCTATCTCATCGCATAATAATTGATTGTCATAATGTCATGTTACTCATAAATCTCTTTTGGCATATTTTTTCTCCAGCTGAAACAGAAAGTATTTTCGAAAATATTTTGCATAGGTTGTGTAGAATAGGGTAGGTTAGGTTAGGTTTGTGTTATAATTTAATATGTGAAATGTTAATATTTCCAGCACAGTAACAATTATGCGAAAAGAGTTTTATGCGGAACATTACATTAGGACAATCAATCATTATGCGACCCAATATGGACCCGGAATCCATAGTTAGGACGAGAGAGAGAGAGAGAGAGAGAGAATGTGTTAATTTTGGCTAGTTGGGAACTAAGGGCTCCCCACATCTAGCGTCTTTCGAGCGTCGGCGTCTGGTCAGCGCTATGGAAAATGACGTCGCTGCGCAGTTGCGTCGACGTTGCGTCGAGCAGCGGCCATAGAGTTGTAGACGCCGACGCTCGAAAGACGCTAGATGTGGGGGGGGGGGGGCTAAAAGTGATGACTAGTATAGCCATACGTGGCCATGCCAAAAATCTCAACTCGGTATTCGGCATCAGTTCTGACGATTTCAACCCATCAGTATAATGGTCAACCAACTTACGTGACGGCTCCTCTACACGATGGGCCAGCGCCGGCCACGCCAAAGGACGCATTTATGCGTTAGAGGGAGCAAGTGATATTGCTATCTCATTCTACCGCATGGCTGCGTCCCTTGGAGTGGCCGGCGCTGGCCCATCGTGTAGAGGAGCCATGAGATAAGTCACTCGGTTAAACTACTTGTGATACTTACAAGGCTTTCCCAGCATCTGTCTTCTGCGTCCTCGGCAGCGATACACTGAGCGGCCTAGCCTTCGTTCCCTTAAGGGCCAGCTCTGTCAGGAACCTCTTTAAGTAATGCTTGAGCTGGACGTTCTCGGCCGCCAGTTTGTTTTTCTCGGCTCGAAGGCAAATGGCCTGTACTTTCACTTTGTTCATTTTTAGTATCAGCTTATCCATCTTGCTGTATTCTTTATATTCATTCTAAAATAAGATAGGTACTTATTTAAACATTTTAGAAGTGTTTTCAGGCTTGACAATTTAAGTATTGCTTATAACTCAACTCCGGTCATCTATTCGCTATGTGCACGACTGGTGCTGCCCTCATTTTGTCGGAATTTCTACGTTAAATCTTATGGAGTAAAATTAGTTCAAGCGGCTGCCGCTAGTACTAATGTCGGACATTCCATAAAATTACCTGTGTTTGTGACGATCAGCGCCACCGACTTCGCTCGTTCCCAATAAGGTTATGCTAGTTAGATCGAGGTGATGTGCTGTTTAAATCTTCGTCACATTACAATACAATAGTTATTTGTTTTACAAGGGGGTAAAGTTGTTGTTTAACCGCTCGTGCTAATATTGATACCCGAGCAAGCGAAAGATTCCAAAATTGAACCACGAGCGTAGCGAGTGGTTCGAAAAATGGAATCTTGAGCATTGTGAGGGTTTCAAAGCACGAGGGTTGAACAAAATTTGCCCCCGAGTGAAACACAAAATTTTTCACCACACCAATCCAAAGCAAATATTAAATGTAAAATATCAAACAAAATCAAATCCAAATGAATGTTATTAAATATTTATCATCCAAAATCATCATTTAAAAATCAATTCTACCAGCAAACATAAGAAAACAACTCAAAATTTGCATTGGATTACTTTGCCTCACATGTGAATAAAATGCAACTTTGCTATTCGTTTTTGAAGTGCAAAGTAAGTCTTTCCGAGCTGGTGTGGTGAAAATATCTATTACTCTTTATTGCACGCAATACAAGAAAATACCTGCAGCAAATATCAAGTAGAGGTGAACAACAGACAGCCATCGTTAAAAAGCGTACTTACTCTTCCAGACTAACTTTATGACACTGTTTTGTGTTAAGGCAGAACACTGATTTAAACTTTCACGATTATTTAACATTATGAAACTACACAACGGGACTTAATCGCGTATTTAAGTTTTAGGATTTACCTCCGACGTTTCGAGGACGGCGTTGTCCCCGTGGTCTCGGAGAAGACTGGCTTAAGTTTAAAGGCAGAAGTTTAGGAACTTACGATCATAGCGCTGTCCAGGTTCTCAAACTCCAGTATCTCCCCGTCTCCCTCACTCTGCATCACATCGTTGTCTCCCTCTACCTCGTACTTGCGGCATATCTCTGCCATTTGCATTATTTTATCCAACTTCTCCTTTACATCTTCGAGGCGCTGTAATTAATTTCAGTAAATAAGCTTCAGAAAGTAAGGGGTCATCCATTTAATACAAAGTAGGTTAAGAAAGAACACACACTTTTGTGGCGTCTTGACTGGCATCCACCATCGTTGCCAGGTATTCCTCCGTCCTGCTCCGTTCTATCTTTGCGTCTCTCTTCATCTGCCAGTACTTTCTAGCTAAGTCCTCTTTGTGCGCCAACATTTTTTTTAGCTTCGCGGCCATGGTGTTTGTAGATTTCATCCATTCCTTTTGCAAAGTTAAGATCAATTCCTGAAAACATGTTAAGGTACCTAAATAGTTTGTATGTTACTCTTCGAAGGCCGCAAAATAAGTGACACACTCTTATATGGCTCTACATATATACATGTCTACGTATATACATGTCCAAAGCATATGACAGAGTGTCACACCCCATACTGTTACAAAAATTAAACGCAATAGGCATACGTGGTAAAGCATTAGATTGGATGAAGTCATATCTCACGTCACGACAACAATATGTAGAAATAGAACACCTTGATAACCAAACCAGAACATTACACACTATCCAATCCAATATACGATATATCGAGAACTCAATCCCACAAGGAAGTGTCATAGGGTGCATCCTATTCCTCATTTACATAAATGACCTTCCAAAATCCACTGAACACAAAGTCGTTATGTTTGCCGACGACATATCCATCTTATTCCAATGCCCAGTTAACAATAGCTGCAGTTCCTACATAGAACAAACTTTTAATTCAATAACTCATTGGCTCAACGATCACAACCTCATAATAAATAATGATAAATCAAAATTAATCCAATTCAGACCAAGACAAAAGCAACCCCTAAATCTCAAAACTGTAATAAACAACCTAAATATTGAAGAAGTACCCGACTGCACATTATTGGGCCTTACACTAGACAGCCATTTGACATGGAAAAAACATGTAGAAAAAATTAAAAATAAACTTGCCCGATTTGTGTATGCACTTAGCGTATTGAAGTGTAGCACTACCTTAGAGTGTGCTGGAGTGGTATTATGGCCCTGTAAAATAAGGCTTGGACAAACATTAACCTTGGCCACACACCTCAGAGCCACTTCCTCACGGACAGAGCCTGAACCACTATAACTCGTGTTCGTCTGGGACGAAAGTAATTAATTCTCGACCGGTATCGCGTCCGACGCCGGTGGAGGCGCGGAACAGCTCTTCCTGAGCGTAAGTGAAAAATACTGAGCACGGCAGTCTCTGAGATACCAAAGCTTCTAGGACTGATTCCGTTTGCGCTACCCACGTAGAGGCCTGTGTCTACTGTGTGTGTAAGCTAGCTAGCATTTCGTATGGAGGGTTAGCAGGTGCACAGGTGCACTATGTGATGTCGGATTTATTTGGTGTTAAGCGGTATACCTTTAGTATTACTTGTGAGTGGCCACTAAGCTAACCCTCGGCGCCTCGTATAAGGTAGACACAGGTTGTTCTACGCAAGTCGTATAACCTTGATGTGTATTGATAATTAATCTAGTCCCTAGGCCTTCTTGACGTATAACCGTCCTACCCACCCGTGTGCTAATAGTAGTTATATTTGTTAAATCTGTTGACTGTAATAAGTAGCAGTACAAAATAAAACCCCACAAATAGCGTCCTCAGAGGTTATCCCCATCCGGTTAGATCCCCTCCAATTCCGCGTCAAAACTACCAGTACACATCAAAGCTTTTCTACCTGAAATCGGTTCTAGTCGCTTATTAAAGCCAGGTATGTAAGGTATGATGGATATTACCTCGGTTTCTAACCAAATACCTTCTTGTCTGTCCAACCTAACTACAAGGTAACTATGAAAGCTGAGGGCCAAACTAGAATATGAGAGGAAACACTGAATCAAAAGCAAGTCAAATTTATAGATGTTTATTTGTACCAGCGATTCGGAAAGGTGGACACCGTAAAGAGGAAGAACCGCCTAAGAAACCCCTCCAGTTTATTCTTTTGGTCTCTTTTCAAACAAAGGTTAACAAAGTTACTTATAAAGAACCTTAATCAGATCTATATTACCAATATAGCTAACCTAGCCAACTAACATACGCTGTCTTTATAAAGGTTGAACGAGAGTATAGCTAAATTTCCACAAGACAAATACACAATCAGAATATATTAGCCTAGTATTGGTTGATATGTTTCGGCAATAACAAGGGGTGAAGCGAAGTGATAGCGAAATAACCCGCGGTCTATAGAGAAGAACGTAATTACTACTTTATTTCTTCTCAACCAATACGTCAGCCCAACACAGTATAGTAGTACACACAATGAGGTCAATCTTCAGTGACTAATCGGATACGTGTCTACAAAGACTATTCTACAAAGCCCTACGGCCTTGCTCTACAACGCTATGAAAATATGGTGAGATAAATTGGTTGGTATTTATATCCGATTTGTCACCTCACATTAACAGAGTACTTAGCTTTGTATTAGCTGCTCGTCTGCCACTCGACACTGACTCTACAACTCTCTATTTGGTATAGTATTGAGATACTTGTTGATCGTCAAAATGGTGAATTAAGTCAGACAACCTCTCTCTTCTGCGTCTTTCAAATAAGTGCCTTCAACTTCCTTCTACAACCTTAACCAAGCTTAATTACTACAACTTTATTATTTACATATTATCTTAACCTAAATACAATGTAGCAGGGAATATTTTCGCTCGTCTCTGGTCCAGTGTCTTTGCAGCCCTTCCTCGCAAATGCTCCGTCTCGCTCCTCCACACTGCGCTGTCTCGCTCGCTCCCCTAGCGGCGCCGGAGTTCGTGGAAGATGCGTTGTCGCCTTTAAGTGACAACCCGCTGACTTGCACGTGTTGACTTATTCTGCAATAATTTGAAAAACCCAGAGTAGTTGCCTGCATTGTATAATCGCTCGTATATGTCAGCGGTAGGCTTCATATTAGGTCGTATTCAACCTTAAGAGTTAATAAATTTCTTTATTCCTTTCCTTGAACCGTCCCATCGCACACTTGTCCATATTGTATTTTTTTAACTTCCTTAGACCCTAACTAGAAACCAATAGTATTGTTTTTATATTTCTTTGTTTTATTAATTTATTACTTCGAGCGTTTGGTTTCCTCGTTCTCAGAATACGTTCGTTTAAATTTATTACTCTCTCCTGTCGTTCATAGTTCCGTCTCGAATTACTTAACAAGGTCTTTTAAATCGAATAATATTTATGATGCAATACTATGTTACCATCTCACCCCCCTCTCTTGTGGTCGATCAAAACGTATAACCATTCTTTTGGTCGTCTACAACAAAATAAGATTAGTTAATAGCTACTTATCCTACTCCCTTAACCCTATCATAAACCTATTGTAACTTATACAATGCCTAACAAAAAAACCTCTCAACTATTACTTCCTAAACAATAGCTTCAAACACCCCATTTACTGCGGTTCTACTATGCCAAGTGTGTCATAAACCCGAACAATAACTACTGAACGCCGGCGCTATATCTATTGTCTTCTATCTATCTCTACCTGCCCTGACTCACTGACCGTCAACCTGTTAATCTCTACTGTTGTTACGATCTGTATAATAACGGAAAAGGTATACCGCATTGTAATTCCCTTTAAATTCACCTGTATCTGGACAAACTAACGTATATACATTATCATACGGTATAGCTCCTATCCTGAACGGTCCTATATATAATTGTGAAAACTTTTTAGTTAGCTTTTTGTCAGCTTCCGATTTGGGAAAAGCTTTAAGCTTTACATAATCCCCAATATTAAATTGTATCAACCGATGTGTTTTATCATATGACTGTTTCCTATCTTCCGCCGCCTTTGCTAAATTGTCCCTAGCCCTTTCGCGAATTTCACTAATTGCCATACCGATGTGTCCCGTTACCTGATAACCTATTGTCAAATCACTAGAGAGCTTCGTGCCCTCCCCGCGTAGTATCTCTAATGGAGTAAACCCGGTTGAGACCTGGATAACATGGTTATAGCAATCTTCGATCTGTGAGACTACGTCAACCCATGATTTGTGTGATTTACTGCAATACGTCCTAAACATCCTTCCTAACTCTTTGTTAACCCGCTCACACGAATTTGCCCTTGGATTACGTACCGAGGTATGCCCTAGTTGGATACCTAACTGTGCTATCCCTTTCTCCCAAGTATTTGAAATGAACCCCAAGTAGCACAGATTTGCTGTATAGCAGCCGCATAATGAAGTAAGAATACGCTTGAAGCTGAAATAAAAAAGCTGCATAAGAGCTGTATAAGCGTCTTTTCAGCTTTTATTACTCTTAAATGGGCACAAATTAGGCAGCCTTAAGTTCACATAGCTACTTAAGAGCGCTGTAGCAGCAATTTAACGGAATTATAAGTGGCAACAGGAGTTATAAGAGGTGTATATTGACTGGGTAAGAGACCACCAGTTACCCTTTATTCAGCTAATATGTCACATGTGCACCCTAATACCGGGAAAGATTGACGTTGGGCTGAATAAAAGATAATTAATAACATACTTTTACACCTCTGCCTTAAAAAGCAGCTATTATTTAGTATAGTGACACTGACGATGAACGCAGAGGTGAACATATTTATATTGAAGTAAAAACGTTAAGCGCAACGACGCCATAAGTCATTTTGTTAAAGTGTTTAGTTGAATGTTAATACATGATCTTTTATATATTTACGCGAGAAAGATGTTTGGGAATGCAAGTTTATTGACATTATATATATACATTATCTAAGAAAATTTCAGTGCGCCACGAATATAATCAGTATTTATTTAATTTAATGATATAAATAAGCTATGTGTAAAAACTATTTCAGTGGTTTGGGCAGAATTATGAGATAAAAAGTTAATAATACGTTATAGGAAGTACTAAACTAATGATTTAGGTTAAGAACTCATGCACAAAACCTTTTTGTTACCCTTAAAAGTTGGAAAAGTAATTTCAATTTTGTAGGTTATCTACAATAAAATGGCGATCAATGTTAAAAAGCAACGTGAACCATTAAAATTCTAATATGCAGCATAAGACTGTTATATATCTGATAAAGATACTTAAGTGAACCACTATAAAGTCCAAGTCGTTATTTCGATACACTAGTGAACCTCTAAACAGTTATAAGGCATCTTGTGAACGTTTAAACAGCCGCTATGCAGACAGTCTCAATGGTAGTATAATAGGCTGCTTAGCGGTAAACATGTTCAGCGCTAAGCCGTATTATGCGCCACATGTGTTCGATTATACTTCTATTGGTTTCATAATAGTTCACTCGTTCTCCCTTATAATAAGTCAGTGAAATAAAAGCTGCTTAGCGGTAAACATGTTCAGCTATAAGCTGTATTATGCGCCACATGTGTTCCATTTATACGTCTATTGGCTTCATATTAGTTCACTCGTGCTCCCTTAAAGGTCAGCGTAATAAAAGCTGCTTAGCGGTAAACATGTTCAGCGATAAGCTGTATTATGCGCCCCATGTGTTCCATTATACGTCTATTGGCTTCATAATAGTTCATTCGTGCTTCCTTAAAAAGTCAGAATAATAAAAGCTGCTTAGCAGTAAACATGTTCAGCTATAAGCTGTATTATGCGCCACGTATGTTCCATTATACGTCTATTGGCTTCATAATAGTTCACTCGTACTCCCTTAAAAGTCAGCGTAATAAAAGTTGCTTAGCGGTAAACATGTTATGCGACAAGCTGTATTATGTGCCACATGTGTTCCATTATACGTCTATTAGCTTCATAATAGTTCACTTGTGCTCCCTTAATAAGTCAACGTAATAAAAGTCCACAATTACCTCCTTATACAGCACATGGCGTAATTTTATCCACTAAACAGACCTTATAACGGTTAAAGCATTTGATAACCCTTAAAGCTGTATAAAGTCGTAGCAAATATACCTTTATATCACTCTTTGCGTATTAATGGTAGTTTTCAGAGCCGTAATGCAGCGTTTAATCAGCCCTAAGCTATATAAATATCACTGAGATCTATTATACAGCTGTAGGACCACGAGTGTGCTCTTATAAGAGTCTTAATACGCACAGAGCGTTAAATAGAACTAAAAGTGAGTAGTTATAGAGCTATCTGTGCTACTTGGGATGTGATCCATTATCCGTTATAATTCGTCCTATTTTGATCAATTTGTGAAACTTCTTCACGCAGCCCAATGCACCACTACCTGTTGCCTTGCTTAATGGATATAGCTGTATATACTTGCTAAACGCATCCTGCATCACAAAAATATATGTTTTACCAAACCGTCCTGAAGGTAGTGGTCCATAAAAGTCACCAAATACTATTTCTCCTACTTCTTTAACAATCACTGGCTTACATGGCCCAGAATGGTTATCTAACGCATGTTTAGATTTTTGACAGACGTCGCATTGGCGCAAGACATTTCCTATTATGTGCGACATACCGGGGAAGTAATATCTTTTCTTCATCAATGCTAAAACTTTAAACCTGCCATAATGACCTATTTCTTCGTGGATATTAGTTATCAAGTCCCTCTGTAATTTTCCCGGAATAACTAACATACGTCCTCCTGACTTCGGATTCACATAATAGAGAACTCCATCTACGACTTCATAAAATCGAGACCTTTTATCCCCGTTAACCTTCTCTTTATTGGATAACTGAAGTAATACCTTCTTTAAATATTCGTCCTCTACCTGATGCTTTCCTATCTCTGCCAACCGATCTCTAACGAGCCCAGAATTTGCAACTTCAAATAAATTTATTTCGGGTTGTTGTAACTTCGTAGTCTTTATGTCTGTCACCCCTTCTATGTGCCGCGATAGGACGTCTGCTACCACATTATCGATACCCTTTACATACTCTATTTGATAATCAAATCGTCCTATGTAGTGTACCCAACGGATCATGCGTGCACTCAGTAACTTGCATGAATTCAGAAACGTAAGGCTTTTATGATCGGTTCGTATTACTAATTTTGCTCCCCGTAGGTAAGTCTCGAATTTAGCTAAACTGTATATAATAGCCCATAATTCTTGTTCCGTGACTGTCCATCTCATTTCCGCTTCGGTAAGCCCTTTACTACAGAACCCTATCACTTGTCTCTCACCCGTATCCGATAATTGATACACGCACCCCGCAATGCCTATGGCGCTACTATCCGTTTGTAGATAGTAAGTCTTATTTATGTCCGGATGTACTAACATTACTGATTTCAAAAATAGCGCTTTAACCCGTTCAAAACATTCATTCTCTACATGTGTCCACTTAAACATGACATCCCGTTTCAACAGATCGCATAGCGGTCTGGTTTCCTCCCCATACCTTTCTATAAATCGTCTGAAATAATTGATAAGCCCCAAGAACGCCCTGACTTGTTTCGCGTTTTTGGGAATAGGGAAATCCTGGATAGCTTTTGTCTTGTCTGGGTCCATTTGAATCCCTTTAGTGCTAACTATATGCCCTAACAGCTTTACTTCCACTTGCAGAAATTTACATTTCTCTATATTACAAGTCATATTTGCGTCATGTAACTTCTCAAGAACCTGATCAATATGTGATAGATGTAAATCAAGGTTCCCAATCGTATATACAATTAAATCGTCTAAATAATTCACACAAAACGCCCTAACTCCGCCCAATATTATGTCCATTGCTCGAGAAAAGCTAGCTACTGATGTCTTCAACCCTTGAGGCAATACGGCGTATGTATAACTTTTGCCCATGAACGTGAAACCAGTATACTTGGTTGAGTCTTTATGAATCGGTATTTGGAAGTATGCATTATTGAGATCAATCAAACTAATGTAATTTACCCCGTGGAATGATTGTAAAATCTCTGATGTAATTGGTGGTGCCTCCGCGTCCCCTAACATTCTTTTGTTAAGTTCTCGCGCATCTAGTAATAATCTTACGGAGCCGTCCTTCTTCTTCGTATAGGTAAGTGGACTACAATACGCAGTGGCCTCACGTTTGATAACGCCTAAACTCTCTAATTCGTCTATTTTTGCCTTTACTAATTCCCTATGTGCAAACGGTATCGGGTAACTACGCTTTATAAATGGGGTCTCATCTTGCATTTTAATCTCGTGCGTATATTTATTTGTCAGCCCTAACTTCTGTGAAAACACATTTTGGTGTTTCTTCAATGTCCGCAACAGCAAGGTCCTATGCTGTTCATCGACGTCCATAATCGCTATATACCTATCAATAAGTTCGGAACCTGCACCTTCGCCAAACGTCCTAACATCGTTCGTTTGTGTCCCCAGCTCGGCCAAGGCCTCCAAGGAATACATGACTTTAGCTAGACGATCTTCTTCAGTCTGACCGCTGAACGTCGCATTCGCCCTCACTCCTAAATGTTTTATTGTTAAACTTTGATCCTCACAATCAATAGTCCCTTTCACTCTCCTCAACCAATCCCAGCCTAAAATAACTGACCGTCGTATCTTTTGTAGTACTAGCGCGGGAGTCTCGACTTGTGTTTTTGCAATTTCTATAGTAATTAGATAAAGACTCCTAACATTTTCGCTTCTAGACCCAAAAGCTCCCGTAAGATGTATCGCGGGTATAGGTATTTCGGGTAATGGTCCTAGCTCCGATCTCAAATTAACATATAATTCACCGGAAATAGCCGTTATCTGACTCCCTGTGTCTATCAGTGCCTTTATCACACGACTACCTACTTTAATTTCTACCTCAGGTAATCTTGGCAACGTCGGGTCTACGTTCCCCTCTTGTTCGTCTATACTTTCATCTAAGTCGTCAAGAATGGTATATAATTCCCCTTTCCTGTTATAACACGTAACGCACGGTCTACCCCATTCTTCACATAACATAGCCCGCTCGTTCTTATCGCTAAAAAGTCTACCTATGCATTCTAACGTTCTAGATTTATCTAACCCTAAACGCGCACCACAACCTATCGGTTTCCTGTCCCCATCTCCTAGCTTGCCTAAACCTTGCCCCGCACGCCAACCCCAGCGATTCATTAACTTATAAGCTACACCTATGCTACTAACCACCGCGTCCCGTTTTACCTCTTTATCTACAGTCTTACAAACGGGACTTATTTGTTCGACTGAGCCCCGTTTCCCTGACCCGAACCTACCCCAGTGCCCGCGGATTGATTATTTCCCGCGATTCCTGGACTTGAAGACTCCTGTGAAAAACTAGGCCTACTTGTTGACGACGAAGAAGCCGGTTCCCATTTGATTGCCGGGAAATTGCGCCTGTTATAATTATTTCTACCTCGTCCGCGCCACCTGCCTCTATACGACCTTTGATTTTCGCCATCTTGTCTTCCCTCTAGTATTGCGACTAAGGGTGTATTACCACGCGTATGTCCTATTCCTCTCCTATTAAACGATTGTCTATGCGAAAAATTGTCCCTGCTAGTTCCCTGGCCTGCCACACTACCATTAACACTATCGGAACTAATATTCTGGTCGTAATCGAACAAGAAGTCCGTCGCTGCCCGTACGCTAACTTTCCCTACCCGTGTATATGTGTACCACATTTGTTGTACATCCTTCGGATAGTGACGCATAATATATCCTACTAAGTCACTCTCCTCTAACGGTATAGTTAACGCACTAACCGTATCGACTTGTTCTGCGAAGTGCTCCCCCATACTCAGTTTCCCTTTAGCATCGAACTTTCCTTTAATAAGTCTAATTTTCGCGGCCTCCTGATGTTGTTTGGTCCAGTATCTATTCTTAAAATCCATCTCAAAATCTTCGAAATTTCGCCAATTTTTACTATCTAATCCCAAGACAGTACGCGCGGATCCCGTCAGGCACTCGGTCACTACATCTAAGACCCTATCTTGCGCGTTAATCGAATTAACGTATCTACGTAATTTTTCAATGAATTTCATTGGATTTGGGTCGTTATTTCCATTAAAGCTGGGCTTAGTGAACGGCGGCATCACATAAACGCTAGTCCTCTTATTACTGCACGCGTTCCCGTCCGCCTCTATGTTCTGCGCCGCCTCGGATTCGGTCCGCGAGACTGCACTCTCACTACTCCCACTTGCGGTTGACGACATAGAGTCCACACGCTTTACTAGCTCGTCAAACCTAGTTAAAAGAGACTCAAAACTACGCTGCTGTAAAGCAAACAAATCTACACTAGCTTGCTGCTCCTCGTCATTGTCAATTTCAATTCGTCGTTGTTTACTTGATTCGCTACTATTCGTTACGGCGCTACGTTTTGCACCACGAACTTTACTACCACGTCCTGACATCCTGCTACGATTAGACGGTTCAAGGAACGAAAAAAAATTGAACGCTATATTAAAATAGCACACAAAATAGTACACTCGTTCAACCTTTTAAATCTGAATTAGAAAATCCTATATTGTAAAACACCCCTCTCCAATCTTTAGACTAAAGTCGCTGGTACTAATGACTCGGCTGGATCGAAATCTCTCTTCTTAGTGTATTTACTTTTAATTGTTTTTTCTTATTTCTATAAAGTGATCGTCGATTTTAATTTAAATGCCTACGTTGTGTTTATTTATTTTGTAGTAATTTTGAGTAACAGATCAAGTCCTTCTAGTTGTGTCTTTTTTTTGTTTTATAATATCTTGACACAAAGTCTAGAATCCTGCGTCATGCGGCACCACGTGGAGTGGTATTATGGCCCTGTAAAATAAGGCTTGGACAAACATTAACCTTGGCCACACACCTCAGAGCCACTTCCTCACGGACAGAGCCTGAACCACTATAACTCGTGTTCGTCTGGGACGAAAGTAATTAATTCTCGACCGGTATCGCGTCCGACGCCGGTGGAGGCGCGGAACAGCTCTTCCTGAGCGTAAGTGAAAAATACTGAGCACGGCAGTCTCTGAGATACCAAAGCTTCTAGGACTGATTCCGTTTGCGCTACCCACGTAGAGGCCTGTGTCTACTGTGTGTGTAAGCTAGCTAGCATTTCGTATGGAGGGTTAGCAGGTGCACAGGTGCACTATGTGATGTCGGATTTATTTGGTGTTAAGCGGTATACCTTTAGTATTACTTGTGAGTGGCCACTAAGCTAACCCTCGGCGCCTCGTATAAGGTAGACACAGGTTGTTCTACGCAAGTCGTATAACCTTGATGTGTATTGATAATTAATCTAGTCCCTAGGCCTTCTTGACGTATAACCGTCCTACCCACCCGTGTGCTAATAGTAGTTATATTTGTTAAATCTGTTGACTGTAATAAGTAGCAGTACAAAATAAAACCCCACAAATAGCGTCCTCAGAGGTTATCCCCATCCGGTTAGATCCCCTCCAATTCCGCGTCAAAACTACCAGTACACATCAAAGCTTTTCTACCTGAAATCGGTTCTAGTCGCTTATTAAAGCCAGGTATGTAAGGTATGATGGATATTACCTCGGTTTCTAACCAAATACCTTCTTGTCTGTCCAACCTAACTACAAGGTAACTATGAAAGCTGAGGGCCAAACTAGAATATGAGAGGAAACACTGAATCAAAAGCAAGTCAAATTTATAGATGTTTATTTGTACCAGCGATTCGGAAAGGTGGACACCGTAAAGAGGAAGAACCGCCTAAGAAACCCCTCCAGTTTATTCTTTTGGTCTCTTTTCAAACAAAGGTTAACAAAGTTACTTATAAAGAACCTTAATCAGATCTATATTACCAATATAGCTAACCTAGCCAACTAACATACGCTGTCTTTATAAAGGTTGAACGAGAGTATAGCTAAATTTCCACAAGACAAATACACAATCAGAATATATTAGCCTAGTATTGGTTGATATGTTTCGGCAATAACAAGGGGTGAAGCGAAGTGATAGCGAAATAACCCGCGGTCTATAGAGAAGAACGTAATTACTACTTTATTTCTTCTCAACCAATACGTCAGCCCAACACAGTATAGTAGTACACACAATGAGGTCAATCTTCAGTGACTAATCGGATACGTGTCTACAAAGACTATTCTACAAAGCCCTACGGCCTTGCTCTACAACGCTATGAAAATATGGTGAGATAAATTGGTTGGTATTTATATCCGATTTGTCACCTCACATTAACAGAGTACTTAGCTTTGTATTAGCTGCTCGTCTGCCACTCGACACTGACTCTACAACTCTCTATTTGGTATAGTATTGAGATACTTGTTGATCGTCAAAATGGTGAATTAAGTCAGACAACCTCTCTCTTCTGCGTCTTTCAAATAAGTGCCTTCAACTTCCTTCTACAACCTTAACCAAGCTTAATTACTACAACTTTATTATTTACATATTATCTTAACCTAAATACAATGTAGCAGGGAATATTTTCGCTCGTCTCTGGTCCAGTGTCTTTGCAGCCCTTCCTCGCAAATGCTCCGTCTCGCTCCTCCACACTGCGCTGTCTCGCTCGCTCCCCTAGCGGCGCCGGAGTTCGTGGAAGATGCGTTGTCGCCTTTAAGTGACAACCCGCTGACTTGCACGTGTTGACTTATTCTGCAATAATTTGAAAAACCCAGAGTAGTTGCCTGCATTGTATAATCGCTCGTATATGTCAGCGGTAGGCTTCATATTAGGTCGTATTCAACCTTAAGAGTTAATAAATTTCTTTATTCCTTTCCTTGAACCGTCCCATCGCACACTTGTCCATATTGTATTTTTTTAACTTCCTTAGACCCTAACTAGAAACCAATAGTATTGTTTTTATATTTCTTTGTTTTATTAATTTATTACTTCGAGCGTTTGGTTTCCTCGTTCTCAGAATACGTTCGTTTAAATTTATTACTCTCTCCTGTCGTTCATAGTTCCGTCTCGAATTACTTAACAAGGTCTTTTAAATCGAATAATATTTATGATGCAATACTATGTTACCATCTCAGTGCGCTGGCGGCGTATCACTCACAAGCAGTCGCATGGCTACGTTACGGGCTTCTCTTGTGGGGCCACAGCACCGACATTCAAAACGTTTTCATCATGCAGAAAAAATGTATCAGGATCCTAGTAAATATACATCCACCCCACAGCTGTAGACCACACTTCAAAGATCTTAACTTACTGACCCTCCCCTCTCTGTACATTTTGGAAGTAGCTACATTTGTCCGAAAAAACCTACATTTATTCCAATTTTGTCAAAACCCTCGACGTCAACACTACATAGAACTTCCGGAGCCTAAATTAGAAATATATAAGAACGGACCATACTACAGGGCCATAAATGTTTATAACAAAATCCCCACTTATTTAAAAACAGACTCCAATTTCATAAACCGCCTTAAAACTATGCTGATGGATAAATGTTACTACTCAATAGCCGAATTTATGGAGGATGATACTAAATATGTAATAAATAAATAGTAACTTGTGCAGATAATATAAATATAATTGTATTATATTATAACATATATATTTTATATTAATACAAAAAGTAATAAGTACTTAAAACGTAATGTAGTTAGTAAACCTTGTTTATAGGTAATAAGATTCAAGTATTCATTAGAAGAGGCTGTTAAACTTAAAAGTGCAATTTAGAAAATGTATAAGTATTACTTTGTAGAGAAGTGCAATTTAGATAATGTTAATGTATAAGTATTATAATATCGAACCTAAGTATAAGTCAGTAGTAATAATAACCAAAACTATTGTTAACTAATTAACTAAATTGTTAACCACCAAAATTTTGCTACACCCTTTCCAGGGTCCATGTATTTAACATCTGTACTATGGTATGCAAATAAAGATCTCTTATCTCTTATCTCTTACAAATAAGATCGTGTCAGATATTTTTGCGGCCTTCGAAGAGTAGACATATTATTGCAGGCGACTGTAGCTTTGGTTTTGTGTTTTGGTTTGGTTTAGGTATTACAGTAGGTTTAGATAAAATAAGTTATTATAGCCTGGCAAACCCAGTTAGTCTGAAGAAAAAGGCATGATATTCAATTTATTTACCTATGGATATGGGAGACCGATCCTTCGCGCCGACTTTTTTCAAAGCCATTTTTTCCTACAGACAAATTAAGGATGACTCACGCTAGACCAGGCCGGAGCTTCTGGCGCCTCGTTTTCTATGGAAAGCACCACGTGATCACCGGCCAGCCGTCATAGAAGATGCCATGTCGAACGCCTCAGCCCGGGCCCGGTCCGGTCCAGCGTGAGTCATCTTTTAGTCGGTATGCAATTAATTTTCAGTGTAATGTTTCTAATCCGACCTTAAAAAGTTCATCACTTACCGAAGCCTGTTTGTATTTGTATCTCATTCCTAGCGATATCCTGCTGGTAGATGTCGTCCTTCTCTCTCAGGCTATTGTAGTGGCTCATGATGGGGTGAACCTCTCCAAGAAAGAGTTGTACACGTCTCAGAGCTGCTCCCAGTAGGTACATGTCAATATTTCTATTTAAACCGACCAAAAAAATCAATCTCTTACCGACACTTGTTGTATTTGTATCTCATTCCTAGCGATATCCTGTTGGTAGAAGTCGTCCTTCTCCCTCAGACTATTGTAGTGGCTCATGATGGGGTTGAATCTCTCCAAGAAAGAGTTGTACACGTCTCGGAGCTGGTTCCAGTACATCTCTATTTAAACCGACCATAAAAATCAATCTCTTACCGACGCCTGTTGTATTTGTATCTCATTCCTAGCGATATCCTGCTGGTAGAAGTCGTCCTTCTCCCTCAGGCTATTGTAGTGGCTCATGATGGGGTTGAACCTCTCCAAGAAAGAGTTGTACACGTCTCGGAGCTGGTTCCAGTACATCTCTATTTAAACCGACCATAAAAATCAATCTCTTACCGACGCCTGTTGTATTTGTATCTCATTCCTAGCGATATCCTGCTGGTAGATGTCGTCCTTCTCTCTCAGGCTATTGTAGTGGCTCATGATGGGGTTGAACCTCTCCAAGAAAGAGTTGTACACGTCTCGGAGCTGGTTCCAGTACATCTCTATTTAAACCGACCATAAAAATCAATCTCTTACCGACGCTTGTTGTATTTGTATCTCATTCCTAGCGATATCCTGCTGGTAGATGTCGTCCTTCTCTCTCAGACTATTGTAGTGGCTCATGATGGGGTTGAACCTCTCCAAGAAAGAATTGTACACGTCTCAGAGCTGCTCCCAGTAGGTATATCTCTATTTAAAACGACCCTAAAAAGTCCATCTCTTACCGAAGCCTGTTGTATTTGTATCTCATTCCTAGCGATATCCCGCTGGTAGAAGTCGTCCTTCTCCCTCAGACTATTGTAGTGGCTCATGATGGGGTTGAACCTCTCCAGGAAAGAGTTGTACACGTCTCAGAGCTGCTCCCAGTAGGTACATCTCTATATTTCTATTTAAACCGACCAAAAAATAGTGTCCGACCGAAGGTTCGGTTTCGGTTTCGGTTTCGGCCAGTTTCGGCCAAAAAATCATGTTTCGGCTGTAGTTTCGGTTTCGGCCAAAAAACGGCCGAACCTTTCGGCCGGGCCGAAACTTACGAAATGGTACTTCGGACAAAGACCAAAAGTTGGGGAATAAGTAGGACAACAATATTAATATCTACATATACTGATTCATGTATAGGTACAGAAATTAATTGGTTTATTATAAAACACAATTCCACTAATGAGGGCGCCACTGGACAGCCGACGCAGTTTTAAGAGGCTGTCAATACTTATAACGCGCACACTGTCTAATTGTATCGGAGTGAATGAGATAGCACTGTCGCATGTTACTGGGCCCTGGGCAAGAGAATATGAAAGAAAACTCATCATCTTCCTCGCGTAATCCCGGAATTTTTGCCGTGCCCTGGCAATGGGAATGGGAGCCTGGGGTCCAATAGACAACTAATCCCAAAAATTGATGTAGGCACTAGTTTTTACGAAAGCGACTGCCATCAGACTGACCTTCAAACCCAGAGTGTTAACTAGGCCTTATCGGGACTAGTCCGGCTTCCTCACGATGTTTTTCCTTCACCGAAAAGCAAATAGTAAATATCAAATGATATTTGTAGGTAAATAAGTTCCGAAAAACTTTTGCTTCGTCGAACGTCGAACGTCGACGAAACTGCGGTCTCGCTTTTTAATACAATGGACATTAGTTGGAGTCTGTGCTCAACTACTTATCCTGAAGCCTGAAGCACGGCTTTGACTTCGCATGAAAGTTCGCCTCACTGGGGCACTTCGGACTTTTAGGCCCAGGTGAAGATCGGTACCTGGCCTTGCGATATTGTTAACAAAATATTTCGCGCTCGCTGCGCTCGCGTTTTTGGTTGGTGTTTTGGTTGACCCTGTATCTACATGTTAGCTTGACTAGTGACTGAATAGAGTTAGACCAAGAAAATTCTGCAATGATTTTGATACGCAGTGCAACCAGTGCAAATGTTATTGGTACGTCATAATTTCATAGAAGTTTTGACGTTTAAAATAACACTTGCACTGCGTGTGTTATCAAAATCGTTGCAGAATTATCTTGGTCTTAGTAATTTTCTTAAAAAAACTGCTTAAGTAACATCAATTTCAAGGACATTCGGTGTTGACAGCCCCATAATATGTGTATAAAAGCGGTTTTATGACATTTTTCAACGATTTTATCAAGTCTACAAAAGTTTCGGTTTCGGTTTCGGTTTCGGCCGAAACTAGAGCCAAAGCCGAACATTCGGTTTCGGTTTCGGTTTCGGCAAAAAAACATGTTTCGGTCGGACACTACCAAAAAATCAATCTCTTACCGAAGCCTGTTGTATTTGTATCTCATTCCTAGCGATATCCCGCTGGTAGAAGTCGTCCTTCTCCCTCAGGCTATTGTAGTGGCTCATGATGGGGTTGAACCTCTCCAGGAAAGAGTTGTACACGTCTCAGAGCTGCTCCCAGTAGGTACATCTCTATATTTCTATTTTAATCGACCAAAAAAATCAATCTCTTACCGACACTTGTTGTATTTGTATCTCATTCCTAGCGATATCCTGCTGGTAGAAGTCGTCCTTCTCCCTCAGACTATTGTAGTGGCTCATGATGGGGTTGAACCTCTCCAAGAAAGAGTTGTACACTTCCCAGAGCTGCTCCCAGTAGGTACATCTCTATTTAAACCGACCATAAAAAGTCCATCTCTTACCGAAGCCTGTTGTATTTGTATCTCATTCCTAGCGATATCCTGCTGGTAGAAGTCGTCCTTCTCCCTCAGACTATTGTAGTGGCTCATGATGGGGTTGAACCTCTCCAAGAAAGAGTTGTACACGTCTCGGAGCTGGTTCCAGTACATCTCTATTTAAACCGACCATAAAAATCAATCTCTTACCGACGCTTGTTGTATTTGTATCTCATTCCTAGCGATATCCTGCTGGTAGAAGTCGTCCTTCTCCCTCAGGCTATTGTAGTGGCTCATGATGGGGTTGAACCTCTCCAGGAAAGAATTGTACACGTCTCGGAGCTGGTTCCAGTACATCTCTATTTGCAGCTTCTTTGGTCGGCACAGGCTTCTCATCTCTTCTTCGTGCTTGAAACATAATTATGACATTACACTAAATATTAGCGTGTTTTTTTAGGGTTCCGTACCCAAATAGCCGTAATAGGGTCCCCCTATTACGGCTATTACTAAGACTCCACTGTCCGTCTGTCACCAGGATGTATCGCATGAACCGTTATAGCTAGACAGTTGAAATTTTCACTGACGATGTATTTCTGTTGCCGCTATAACAACAAATACTAAAAAGTACGGAACCCTCGGTGAGCGAGTCTGGCTCGCACTTGTCCGGTTTTTTTTAAGCGGGGATGCGGGGAAATAAAATTGTTTGATAAAAAAAACTTCTAGGAATAAGTAGGTACTATACATATAATTGGTAGGTATATCTACATATGTATAGATACTTTTGGCGAATTGTTACATTCGCTACTATTGATGCTTACTGTACCATTGGTAGGTATATCTACATATGTATAGATACTTTTGGCGAATTGTTACATTCGCTACTATTGATGGTTACTGTACCTACAATATTTTACAAAATGTTTGAAGGCGCCACAGCACGTCAAGCATATGATGGCGATTCGTCGCAATTTTCGATTGGTCATGACCAGCATCCGGTGATTAGCGCGCACGCTTCCGCTCTGACGATGACATCTGACAGCGTGACAGCCGTGACAGATGTTCGGTGACACGGCCATTGTGCGTGACATGCCAGCGATATCAAATGTGCACAGATTGTTCGTGAACAAAAGTCCGATTTAAGTGGGATTCTCGTCCTTTGAGACTCGTCGTCTGTATCTTTAGGTATTTGAAAAAGAGTAAGCAAAATCTACCCTCAACTGGCTTAAGAAGCTTAGGTACCTAAATGAAAACATTACATGATCAAATAATGTAGGTTAAAGTCAGATTTTTGTTTTTCGTTGGTTAACTACCCAAAAATGTACAAATTATTATTTTATATAGATTTAAGAAATAATTTAACCGAATCATAATGAGTCCTTAACGTTAGAATTAGGTAAGTAAAGTTAGTATCAAAAGTAAAGGTATATGGTAAGCAAAATAACAGGCCAAAAGTTTCTACCACCTTTTTATTATAATATCTGAACAGTCAATGTTCAAAAATATAGAAGGTACTCCTGCGTAAGTACGTACCTATACCAAGCCTATACCTATTAAAGAAACTTACATGGTTAAGTATTTATAAAAGTAATCCTGTATGAAAGTTATTCCGTGTTAATTTTTACTCATATCCCGCATAGTCCATTAGACAATTAAGTTATTTGGGTGCTGTTTGTAACCCTTTGTGCAGAGAGTAGTGAGGCGTGGAGCTCGTTATAATAGGATGGTGCGTGACCACCGCCACCATTGTGGCTGGTGCAGCCGCGTGAAGATGCGGCTTTTAAAATGTTGCCTTGTCATATTTTGTGTGTTGATCGTGCATTGTTTTGTGAGTAGTTCTGACTATTTTAATAACATTTCGTAACGCTGTCTGTCATCTAAAACAAGATACCTAATTTTTTGCCAGAAACGTAATGCTTATTGATACTTCTTGTTGCACAAACAGGCCCTAAACTGCCGATCGGATGGAGGTCCTAAAGACGATGAACTGAAAAGGATATATATGAACTGCTTAAGAAGAAATGAGGGAAGAAACTCCAGTGACAACAGGCATTCTGACCAGGAATGGAGAGAATCGAGGAAGAAAAACCAAAACCGCTGGGACATGAGAGACGACCGTTCGAGTAGAGAAGACAGAACGGGCAGTCGAGTTGACAGACATGATCATGATAGAGATAATGATAGAGACGATGATGGAAGTTACGACAGGGGTAGAAACGATAGAATGGGGAGCAGAGATCGCATGGGAGGTAGGGACAGAATGGATAGCGATGAAAGAAGTAGCGGTAGGCACTATCAAAATGACGGAAGGAATGATAGGATGGGTGGACGAGGTGATAGGATGGATGGTCAAAACGATAGAAATGGTAGGGATGAATGGATGGGGCGTGACGATAGGTATAGGCGAGATGATATGATCAACGGCAGGGAAGATTTCCACAGTCAAGAATATGGAAACGTAAGTGAGGAAAATTGAAATGAATAATTGGAATTTGTGTCTGTATAAAACTTATTCTTCGTATTTTCAGGATCGTTTTACTCCGTACCGTGGCACGCAGAATCCACAGAGATACCGGCGCGAACGTCCTAGCAAGAACTCTGGGAACCGGAGCCAGTACAATCCCAACTCCTCGCGGTCCGGAGACGGCAACGACGAGAGAAACTCCAGCGAGAACAACTCCAGCAGGGATAGTGACACGAAAGGATGCGTGCTGCACTGCTTCCTCGAGGAACTAGAGATGGTTAAATATTGTTATTTTTGTTTATCATTTTAATTTTGTTGTAAATAGACCCAAATTTCGTGTTGGATACTGGTTTCGTCATTAGATATATAAGGAGTAGGTATGCAGGTATGTTTATGCTGCTATCGCGATGAACCGGGTTTCATCGGAATAGCTGAGAAATTCACGAGCCATAATAACGCCTGGTTTCGAGATTTGACCCTAATAAAAGCTCGCAAAAAAACAAAATGCCGACACAAAATGTTGATCGGACATTAGCTTAACATTATACATTTAAATTCCTTTTCGCATAGGTATATTTGAATGTATAAGGAAATTCAACATGTTACACATTCGACATACCAGAGGACAAACTTCCCGGTATGGAGTTTCCTGAATATGAGATTTTATAATATTAAAACTTTTTCACATTATGCATATCCAAATATAAATTAATTTTAGGTTTGCGCAGTATCAATATTTATTAAAAGTGCTAATGGTCATTTATTTTATTTCTAGTTTTTCTGGATTCAGGAATACAATTATTTCGATAAGATTTAGTAAGTTTGAAAAACTGCTCATGGGGACAAAAAATATGTAATTTTCCGTTGAGCTACACAAATACCAAACGTTTTTGTAACTTAGAGGAAGATTGTGTATGACGTACGGTGTAATCTATCCACCAAATCTTATCAAAAATTGACAACAAAAGGAAATCTACAACAAATGGTACTAAAAATAACGACTATTAATTTCAGACAGGTGACAACGGCATGCCAGATAGATACCTCGTAACACACGCGATAACAAAAGACGTGAAGAATGAAGATTTAAAAGATTTCCTACAAGAATCTATAGATGAGTGCTTCCAAATTCTTTATAATGGTACGTACTATAGATTCAAATTAATAAATTTTATTCATACGTGACTCAAATAGTTCCAAATGAAATTAGAAATAAAATCTTTTTTCCAGATAAATATTTGCGATGTTTTTAATTAAGTACATTTTGAGTTAATTTTCAGAATTATCTTTACATGTTTCTAAACGTAGGTACCTATAAGGTAAAAGTACGCTCCACCGAACGCTCAATATCCGTCCGTATTACCGAATTTCTTCTATTTTAGCCTGTAAGTCGATTATTTACAGCTGATATTTACTTGCGTATTTTTTTTCCACGAGTTAAATACCTATCTCTTCCACTATGCCTCTGAGTCGGCCAATTTGTCCCGCAGTTGGGACGTGGCAACTGATCGAAACGGATCGTTGCTGCCGATTGCCACTTTGTATGGGCAACCTTAAAGAAATCGGTAAGAAGTTGCGTATATTTCTTAAGGTCATAAAACCTTTTAAATTTATTTCTGTGTTTCAAAGTATGGTTTTTCAGTGTGACTACTTAATTAGTTTGTGTATTTTAGTCAATTTAATTAATTTAGTGCAGTCATATTATCAGAAATTAAGCTTAATGTGAGTTTGGTGATGAGTACACCGACAATTTGATTGGAAGGTATTATCGAACAGCGTCCGGAATCAGGGAAAGCGTATGTTTATGAAATTATTTTTTTAATGGTTGATTACGAACTATTTAGATTAACTACCTAATTTCACAAATAACTTAATGTATTTGTAATTTTATGAGCAATTGCCGAACAACAATAACCTATATATATTATTATAAAACTGCGTTTGAAATGTTCATGTTTTACGACTTTTTGGCATCAAAATAAGGTTTTTGGCAAGACTATTATCAAACAATAATTTTAGATATTTTACGTCAGTATTAGCAAGAACTTTACACATGTACGGTTTTGTAATGGATTCAAGTATTAAATTTAATGATAGATTTGTAGTTATACCACATTGATTACGATTTAAATACTATTTTCAAAATCCGTTCGCGAAATAGGTTCCACATATTTTCCATGTTTCGTTCACCAAACGGCCGTTCGGTAAATGGTACCCATGGTCTCTGCTACCGAACTCATGTTTGCGTTGGCCATGTTTCTATTCGACGTTCATGAGAATATAATCCTTATTACGATAACGGCTAGGTCGATATTTATATGTTTATTTTTTGTGACCATTATTTCAATGCCAGCGCTTTTCAAACTTTAGACATACTTATTGGACGCCTGATAATAGTCTTGGAATGTGGACAAAAAAACTGAATAGGATAATAAAAATAATGAAGAAATAATATTTTATACAGGGTGGTCCGAACCTAGATGTCCAAAAATTTTTTTTAGATTCCTCTCGTCGTGGGCGATTGTGATTTTTAGGGTTCCGTACCCAAAGGGTAAAACGGGACCCTATTACTAAGACTTCGCTGTCCGTCCGTCCGTCCGTCCGTCCGTCCGTCCGTCCGTCCGTCCGTCCGTCCGTCCGTCTGTCACCAGGCTGTATCTCACGAACCGTGATAGCTAGAGAGTTGAAATTTTCACAGATGATGTATTTCTGTTGCCGCTATAACAACAAATACTAAAAACAGAATAAAATAAAGATTTAAATGGGGCTCCCATACAACAAACGTGATTTTTGACCAAAGTTAAGCAACGTCGGGAGGGGTCAGTACTTGGATGGGTGACCGTTTTTTTTTTGCTTTTTTTTGTTTTTTTTTTTTGCATTATGGTACGGAACCCTTCGTGCGCGAGTCCGACTCGCACTTGCCCGGTTTTTAAACTTTTATCTTTTGTTATGAAATTCCGGGGTTCCCATACAGGGTGGCTAAAAATTAACTACATTCCCATTCCCAGGGAGGTTTTGGGATTATACTGAGCAACTTTTACTATGGGACCAACTCGGAAATCGTGAAAAAAAATTTACCCTTCCATAGAAAATGGACGAGCCAAAATTTATGAAACAGCCAAATTTTTTTAAACACATGCGTACATGTTTTATAATTGTTGCGTACCTTACTTACTGACTTATTTTTCAAAAGTATTTTTCAATAAAAAAGACACGTCAAGATCGCTTACCATCTTTATAATGCTAAAAAACGAAGCATAGTAGGGATTTAATAGTGAACTACTGAAGTTTGAGCACCACTCAACACCATATTTTCATACAATTATTTCCTAGTTCGGTAATGCGGGCTCCCTATTCGGTATAATGTGCAAATCACGTTTCTTAGTTCGGTAAACGGTACAAACAAGGAAATTGGAAGAAATGACTTTAAAAATGTTTTTAATACACGTCCAATCATTTCAGTAATTTATAGGTATGTTTAAATGAGGACAAATTTATCTATGTTTCTATTTTAGTATTGAACATATTCGTAAGAAAATATCAGAACTAATAAAAAAATTAAACGTAAGTTTAGGGCTTAAGCATTCGGTGAAGCGTACATTTACCTTAATAATGCTCTGAGCTATATTAGTCCGAGTAAAAAGTACCTTGTTACATTGTAACTGCAATTATTTCCTACCTGATTTTGAAAGCATTATTTCTTTCTTTTCAGAAAACACAGACGACAAGTGTGATTTTTCAAAGAACTTAATGATGTGCTTATCGGAGAAGGGCCGAGCTAACTGCGACGATTGGAAAGATGACTTTAAAATAAAGTACTGAACACATGCTGTATAAATATGTTAACTGTTTTTGTGTGTCATACCTACTAATTTTTTTTTAATGTGATTTTGTTCCTTGTCAATTTTATTATGGGATTAATATACAATGTAATCATTGCAAAGCTTCTTTGTTTTATGTTGCCCAATTTTCGTACAAACTAACCCTATAACTATTTATTTACCTGTGGCCTATTTTATAAAGCTACAAGTTACAATTTACAAGCGGAAGTCTCTTTCTAACCCTATGTGTTAGAACGAGACTTCCGCTTGTAAATTGTAACTTGTAGCTTTATAAAATAGGCCACTGGTGGTTACTTTTATGTAAGGGTGTTAAGTACCACACTAATCGATCGATGGCATCCATCGACGTCGACATGGAATAGTCGGCGTCGATCCATAGTTTCTACCTAGACAAATCGATCGATCGACGTACCTATGCACATTTTAAGGTATGTTCAACACCGATATTCAGGTTTCCCTCACTTACCTCTAATCGTGCATCATTTTTAGCAGTCGCTCGTTTCAGTTCCTTTTCCTTCTTATCGGCCTGGAAGTCCCTGTCCTGGATGTACGTAATAAGTATCAGTTTGGTCTCCGCCTGCTCTTGGCTGTCAATTTTGTCGCCTTCCTCTTTGTCCCAACTGTCCAGAAGACTATTCTTCTGGTGCTCATATTCTGTGTGCAGCTTGTCGAGGCGTTGCGAGCCTATGTCTGAAGTTAAAAGTTATTTACGATACAAGTGTGAAAAAAGTTATTATCAACGAAATAGAGGAAATTCTCAATTTTTATCAAAGTTTTACCTTGGAGATACTTTAGCTCAAAGTTATACCTTGGAGATATTTTTTGGATTCTTTGTAAATAAATACTGAGAGGAATCATCGCTCCTATCATATGTCATTAATTAAGACAAGTACCTATAGTAGGTACATAAAAGGCAAATGTAATAATATTAATCGCTATTAAAGCGGTTGACGTGACTGAAAACAAGGAAAGCTTCAAGGATGTCATAATAATGTTGATGTAACCAATGAAAATAAAAAACAACCTCTGATAATTTTACTTCAAATATTAATTTGCAATACTTAATCATAATTCGGAAAAGTAATATTTTAATTTTATTGTAAAATGTTGATGCAAATAAACTCTCCTATATGCACTACTAGTTATGATTTCCTAACATTGATCGTAAACATTTTTTAGGGTTCCGTACCTCAAAAGGAAAAAACGGAACCCTTATAGGATCACTCGTGCGTCTGTCTGTCCGTCTGTCCGTCTGTCACAGCCAATTTGCTCCGAAACTAAGGGACCAATTAAGTGGAAATTTGGTACACATATGTAAGTCTGTGACCCAAAGACGGATATGTAACGTCAACAAATGAATTTTAAACATAGGGGCTACTTTTGGGGGGTAAACGATAAAATTAAAAAACAAAGTTTTGAAAACTATATCGTGTTACATATATCAAACGAAAGAGCTCATTTTGAAAATCTCAAATATATTTTTCTTATAAATTTACGATAAAAACTTTAGAAGTTATTCAAGAAAATAAACAAAAAATGACCATTCCCCCCCCTCTGTCTCCGAAACTACTGGGTCTAAAATTCTGAAAAAAATACACAAAATAGTCCTTTACCTAAAGATAACAGGAAAACCTATTAGAAATCTAGAGTCAAGCGTGAGTCGGATTTAAGAACAAAAATGCGGTTAACGTTTTTTTAGGGCCACAGCCGCAATGGTTTAAGTGAAACGTGATGTAGACAGCTATTGCGAAGGCCCTAGGCCGATATCCGCATAAAGCCGAAGGCCCGAAGCGTCCCAAAGAGACGTGCCTTTAGCTTCAAGCGTGAGTCGGACTGAAGACAAAAAATGCGACTAGGCTGTATCTGGCACATAGCCGCAATGGTACTTGTAGTACAGTCAACAGCAGAAGTTGGTAAGCGGGCGAGATGTTCAAAATTACCTTGACATGCTCTTATTGTCTTAATTATAAAGTCGCGTCCAGATCATTTTAAACCACTCGCCCGCTTAGCAACTTCTGCTGCTGACTGTACTGATTGATTAGGTTACGTGTTTTAAAACGCACTAGGTATACAGGGTGGCTAAAAAATAAACTAAGTGTATTCCCGTTGCCAACGTGCAACCCTGAAATCGCGAAGTAAAATTTGGCTGTTTCATACATTTTGGCTGGTCCGTTTTCTATGGGAGGATACATCGTTTTTCGCGATTTCGGGGTTGATCGCATACTAAAAGTTGCTCAGTATAATCCCAAAACCTCCTTGGGAATACACTTTATTTTTTGGTCAACCTGTAGGTATTATCTCTCTTCGGCCTTCGCTTTTTAAAACACTTTCGGAAGTTGTAGGAAGCGCGACCCGTCGGACGCTCGAGTTTTCAGCTCTACGCATTTGGACACTTGTACTATTGTTCGGCATTTAATCTTCAGAGATATACTTGGTCAAGCAGATCTTGTCAGTAGAAAAAGGCGCGAAATTCAAATTTTCTATGAGAAGCTATCCCTTCGCGCCTACATTTTTCAAATTTGCCGCCTTTTTCTACTGACAAGATCTACTTGACCAAGTATATTTAAGCCACCACGCCAGAAAACTTCATGTTAAGTACATCTGGTTTTTGATTGACCCCTTCGGGTTTTTCAAGACGTTTCACTCACGTCACGTTTCACGTACAAAAAATATGTTGAAAATTGTGTGATGTACGGAACCCTTGAAACGCGAGTCCGACTCGCACTTGACCAGTTTATTTTTATTTAATGTATATTACGAGTACCTAATATTATTGGCCAATATATAATGTCCAGATATTATGTTAAAGGCTAAGAGCAACTTGTCATAAAGATCGTTTGTTTTTTTAAACATTTTCAAAACATGTTATGATTAACACCTACATTAATTAGGATTCCTGATAGTTATTGCAAAAACATTTAGGAATAATGAGTTTAAGGACAATCACTACGTTATGGGAAATGAGTGTTATCACTCATTAGTCATACCAACCATTACCCATTAGGACTTAACGGTTAGAGCAAGTGATGTTAGGACAAAAGTAATAAGGATGTCGACGGAGACCCGTTTTTCGCCTGAGTATTTTTCGATGGGTGCTCGCTTTCTCGTCGCATTTTGGAAAAACCTATCTCGTTTTATATTACTGCCAACATTTTATCAAGAGGATGGTTCGGGGCTTAAGTACTTAGGAAGTGGCTGAGGGTCTCGGTGTGGGCCTGGAAAGCTCGGCGATGCTGCTCGTCGGAGTCTTCAATTGCCCTCGATAGCGATGCCAACTGCCGATCCTTGCGCTCCACCATGAAGTTGAAACTGCTCATGACGCCCTAAAATCCGTTTAAAAATGATTATTTATACAGGTACTTCTCTAACTGGATTGTGATATGCGTGCGATTCCTGATGCGTCCAATTCTTCTAAAGGATAAACAAGAAAAAAAGAAAAGAAGAGGTGAAAGAGAGTTTACCTAAGTATAACGGATTAGCACTGATTGACTAAGACGTTATCTTTTCGCGGATTAGAAAAGTACCTAATATTTTGGTTTTAATTACTTCTAAAGGATTCTTTACAAAAGAGGAAAATAGATAATAACATAATAAATCTAAGTTATTAACATTCAATTAAAATCATGATAAAGCTACAAGATATATTCTGGTTAAAAACCATTCAGGATTTTCGCGAATTTTATTTAATTTTGGTACTATATTTCATCTTCTCCTAGCTGGTGGTATAGTATATAGGCACAGAATAACTAATAGTACTACCGTAGGCAAGAATTAAAATGCAATACTGTCTTACCTGTATCTCTAGAGCCATTTGTTTGCATTTTACGCGACGTAGAATGTACCGCCATGCCTGATTCAATTTCGCGGTGTTAGTACGACTGTACGCTTGCTCCTTGTCGAGTTTGTTCTGAAATTTTAAAATAAAATCTATTAATTATTCTGTAATTATACTTATACTACTTACTTATCATAGTAATCGCGGAATGAAAATGTTAAGGACACTGGATAATAAAGTTTCTTTATTAATACTATTTAGACACTGTGTTTGGGAAATATTAGCTGCCCTTAGAGTTTTAAGTAATTCGTCCTTTTTCCCTTATGTATATGGTTTACAGCTTTTTTTAATGCAAATAATAACTTTATAGTATAAAACGCGCGCGTTATTCGTTGCGTCGTTGAAAATTACATGCCTTCCTTCCCTTGATGAAAAGCGCGATTAGTTCGCGGTTGCGCCTACGCGCCTCCTTTTCTATATCCGCACGATGCTGCAGATAGCGCGCGTGTTCTTCATCTGATGTGCCTTTTTTGTTACCTTTTTCAAGCCTTTGTGCCTTCTTACCTTGATGAAGAGTGCGATAAGATCACGCTTGCGCCGGCGCGCCTCCTCTTCTATATCGGCGCGATGTTGTAGATATCGAGCCCGCTCTTCGTCGGACATGCGCGCGAGCTTGTTCACTTTCCCTTTTTTTGGCATTTTGATTTATTTTTTACTCGTGCCCTTGTAACTGCAAATTAGAATCAAGGTGTACAATCAGATAGTTTGACAAAGTATTTATGCATATTATTAAATCATAATATATTGTTTATTATGCTGGAAACTGCACCCGCGCTTATCAACGCGTACCTACTGTAGTTGTTATTATCTTTGTCAGATAGTAGGCAGGTAAGTATAGGTACTTAATATAACAACCGTCCGATCGCTGTAACTAAGTAAGCTACCGAAGCTGTATGTGAAGTGGCTTAAGAAGTAAAATTTATTTCTTTTAATGCATATAATATAATCTAGGAAAACCAATGGTTTACAATATCGTATTACTTAAATTAAATAAGTTCTATATGTCTTACCTATTTAAATAGTTGAAATTATTATACAGATAACTGAGTTATAATTAGTACAGAGTTAAGAATTATCAGCACTATCTAACTTACTCACTATGCACTTTCTTTGCGAGTAGTAAAACTAATAATAATAGATTACTGGCAACCAACAATAAAATACCTACGCAAGATTGTTATTTCTATAACAACGCACTACGCGTTGTTATGGACACAAATTAGCGACGGTTATCTGTTATCGGTTGTTAAGGACGCGACACTTATTGATTAACGCTGAATCCAAAGATCTTTCTTAGATAATCTTATCAGTGACATATGTTTTTTTAATGAATTGGCTACCTATAGTTTTCCTATGAGGTAACTTAAGTGAGGGGTTAAGTTTTTTAGAATTCTAGAATATTTTGAACGAGCGAAGCGTAACAGATAATAAATTAAGAAGGTAAGGTTGATAGGTTAATCAATCGTTATTAAATAGATAATTACGCTCCGTAATATCACTAAGTAATTACCTTAAATTAGGGCTTTCTGTGGTCTATACTTAGAAGATTTTCCAAAACACATTGTAAAATTGTTTAATTAAATTTATTTTGTTTGCGTTTTTCTTCCATTTATAAAAATAGCGTTACCTAAACGGATATATTATTCAAGTTAATTTTGGACCCTAAGTAGTTGGTTTTGGGAGCTTTTGGACTATAGGTGGGTGGTTTTATGATAGTTACAAAAGTTTCTCCAGCCCATAGTTTCCCATAGTTTTTTGGGTCGAAGGTTTTGAATGCCAGGTTGATGTCACTTTTGACCACTTTCATCATTTCGAAATCGTTCTTTATTTGTTAAACTTTATTCAAGTCATGATTCGATCGCTGGTTATACTTGCTGTAGATGGAGGTTCAGTCAGGACAGTCCACTTCCACCGCCACCCCCACGTCACTGACTTCTCTCTCCAGCGGATCAGCGTTTAGCGAGGGCTACCCCAGCGCCAGGGATGACTTCGATCCGACTATGGAAGAGTGTAAGTTAGATCTATGTATACACTTAAGTACATCTATTCGTTCTACGCATGACTGCCCTGGGGCCTAACTGGCCTAAGGCCTAGTCAATCCTACAATAACCAACGCCAAACGAAAAGAAAACATGCATCGGGATAGCTACAAAAAGTCACGCGGCGATTTCCTTACGATTGGCGTTTTCGTTTTCTATCAATCATCTTGGCTAAGGCCCCTGGCAGGTATGGGGCTCATTAATTATTGTCGAATAATTGGGCAACTGTCAATTAGTATGAAATATTATATTGTAATATTAGTTAGAAATAGGGGGTACCTATGTATTATCCCCGTTACCCACTTCGCTCATAGCTGATGGATAATAATAACTATAAACCAATAATAAACAAATACGATTATTGGTTACCCATTAGAGGATTAGCGCGAGCCTTCGATTTAGGTATGTATGACATTCATGATCAGTGATATCACACCAAAAATCATACATTAATCAATCTGGCCTTACCCGTCTCGTTCGCATACTTGTACTTATTTACCTCCTACCCTCATTTACCCTTTAGAAACGATTAATTTCTTCATACGTCACGTGATAGACTGGTTCAGTAATAAATGTATTTAAATATGTAACGATATTCCAGCTCTTTCCCCCGTGGACTTAGAAGCCCTCATCCAAACCGAGCGCATCACCAAGATCCTCGACGAGTGCGTGTACAAGACCAAGCTGGCCATCTGCCTCCCGAACCTCGTGAAGGAGTTCCACACCCTCAGCTCTGTCCTCTCCAGTCAGAACATGGACGACCTGGTCTTCATATTTGAGCAGTATGATAAACCGCTGTTTTCTAATAGTTTCTTGAATGTGGAGGCTTTGGAGGAGATAAAAAGTGTAAGTTTAGGTGGATCATACCATTGTCCAGACTGTTAAATGTCCATCGGTGGACTTTATGCCTTTTGTAATAAGGTCCACCGACGGACAGTAAGTGTTGCTTTTTGTACACACAGTGGCGGATTTGCGATCTTTGCCGCCCTAGGCCCCAGTCCCTTTAGCCGCCCCCCTTTCTCAGCATCGGCACCCATAATATTGACTACATTTAGGTCAGGCAACAAAAAGGTATAGAGGGAAATGCTTGGGACACATTTTTAACTTAGTAACTTTGTTTAGACTCGTAGGCCCTTGAGCGGGTGGGGGTAGGGGGTTTGAAGGTCCCTTTTTTCGGTTTTTCGCTTATAATATCTCAGAAACTATGCGTCCTTGTGACATGATAATTATACAAAATGAAAGCTGATTAAATTTGCTACAAGTTTGATACAGTCGAGTTTTTCGACCGGTACTTACGTAGCTTGTTTAGTTTTTGAGATATCCGCTCTTGATCGTCTGTAATTTTGCATTACATTTCCTACAATAATATTCACGGTGCTCACGAGGAAATGAACCCGAAAGATTATAACAGTTTAACAGGCGATTTCGCAGATTGTTCACGCCTTCGTGCATTCGCGCGAACTAGCAAGACTCAACATTACACACTATTCTGGCTTGCTCCGTTGACGCGGGCCGAAAACCCGACTAAAAACGGGGAACAAGGCGCGAAGGCGTGAACAATCTTCGCGCCGCGATTCGCCCACATGCACAAGGCACAAGTGTGGAGAGCCCTGTGGATAAATGACAGTTAAACTCGATCAGCTGATGCTTATCAGCTATCTTGGCGCGAACTAAACTGCGAAATCACCAAGATATGTAAAACTTGGAGCAAATTTAATCAGCTTTGATTTTGTATAATGATCATGCCGTTAGAGTTAGAACACATAGTTTCCGAGATATAAGTGAAACATCGAAAAACGGGACCTTCAAACTCCCCTCTTCCCCCGGCCTTAGGGCTACTGCCGGCGACTTTTGATATGTTCACCTCCTAACTAGTTCCAACAAAGTTACGAAGTCAATAATTGTGTTCCAAGCATTTCCCTCTATGCCTTTTTTTGAGAATTCGTTGCCTGGCCTAATTTTGAGTTAGGTATTTCTTGTTATCATCAGCGAATTATTTGTCAGAATTTGCCGCCCCTAATATCTCGCCGCCCTAGGCCCGGGCCTACTGTGCCTTATGGGAAATCCGCCACTGTGTACACACAGAAAAACTATTCCTGTTACAATTATACTGGGCTTTAAATAATGTATTATTGGGATTTATATCGACTCAAATCCGGTCGACTTAGTGCCAGTTGCACCACCCGCATTTGACAGACTGATCAACGTCATTCGGCGAGCCGTGGCAATTTACTATAAAACTTTCCATACAATAAAATTTAGACACTCTTTAACGATAACAAGCAGTTTGGTTAACAATGAATAATTTGTACTTATTTGTATTTGGTGCAACCGACTCTTAGTTTTGGCCTCTTTGAATTCATCATTTATCATGGGTCATTTTGCCGTCAAATTGATCCATAACATGTTGTTGACTTGTTATTAATAATCATACCTATTTTCAGGGAGCAAAAACGCTGAAAAACCGGTTAAATCCTGAATTAGGCCACCTTATGTACATTATGTTCAGCTACCCTGCACTGAAACCTAAAGTTGAAGAAATGGTAGAGCAGGTACTTGGCGACATATTTATATTTAAGTAATTATTTCAGGTGAACTTTTAACTCTTATAAATCAAGCCATTGTTTATTTTCAGATGAAACTTGACTGTCAGGTAAGATTGGAGTACCTATTTGTGTAGCTTGACTTCAAACTCGGGTAAATTCATTCGACGCTATCTGCAAATATCTACCCTATTATCTTCTTAATATCAAACCATAATCGCATAATCTGACAGATAGATTCACTTACCCGAGTCTGAAGTTAAGCGACTCATTTATTTCTTCTTTAGTTATAATCAAAGAATATAGTTATAATGCTGTAAATTACTGCTAACGCCATCTCTGCGCGATCAATTCAACTATCAAAGTCGTGTCTATTTAAACACGCACGCAAAAAAATGTTGTATTATTGCTTTTGAATTTTTCTTCGTCATTAACCACAGTGAAATAAATTACTTATATGTGCATATCTATCCTAAATAAGTAAGTAGCTTCTTGGAAGGTAATGGAATTTTATCGCAGGCGCAGCACGGGTTTAGGCGAGGGCGGAGCACCGCCACGGCCTTGACCCAATTCTCCAACTATGTGAACATCAGCCTCGGCGGCGGACAGCAGGTTCTGGCAGTCTTCATAGACTTCCGGAAAGCATTCGACACACTGGATCATGAACAGCTGTTGCAGGCTATGGACGAGTGCGGCATACGCGGACCCACAAACCAGTGGTTTAGGGAATATCTAAACAATAGGACCTTACGTACTGTCATCAAGGGGACGGCAGGAGCCGAAGCCTGCGTCAGTCTTGGCGTGCCGACCGGCTCGGTATACGGACCAGTAGGCTATGTCATGCATGTAAATAGTGTGTCGAATGTTGTCTGGCATTGCAAGGTCTATATGTACGCGGACGACATGTGCCTGCTGCTCGCCGGCAAGGATATAGTGGATATGGTAGCCAAAGTGCAGGACGATTTTGAGAACATTACCAAGTGGGCGCATGATAATGGAATAATATTGAATACCACCAAAACTAAATGTATGAGAATCTTTTCACCGTATAATAAAAAAGCAAAAAAATTAGTTCCAACAGATATTAGTATTACAGGACATACCTATGAATGCCTTCACGGGAATAAAAATAATTGCACATGTAGTAAAATAGAATTAGTTGACAGCTTCAGATACTTAGGATTATTAATAGATAAACACTTTAACTGGAAATTGCACATTAATCAGGTATGCAATAGATTACGATCTGTATTGGGTCAATTTTATCATTTAAGTAGAATAGTTAACAAACGCACCCTGCACATTGTTTATCATGCTCTCGCTGACTCATTGTTAAGTTATGGACTCAGTTGCTATGGACGTACCTTCAAAACATATTTGTATCAAATAAAACAACTTCAAATTAGATTAGTTAAATATTTAGTTGGACGAAACACTAGGAATAGGTATAAACATCAGTATGACTCATTGTTCTCAATTTGTAAAATTCTTCCAGTGCATTGTAAAGTTACGTACCTAAATGTTATTAATACGTATTACACAGATGATTTTAAAGTACAAAAGAAATATAAACATGTAACTCGATCTTCTAAAATAGTAAAATTGTATCAACCTCCAGCAAAAAACTATTATGGACGGAGAACCCAAGAATACTTAATCCCCAAAATGTACAATGAGAATCCAATATTACTAGGTAACCCTAAATTGAAAATAGGTACCTTAAAAGAAAAATTTAAAGAAATATTGTTAGAAAAATTCGATAACTCCATAAAACAATAGTAGTAAGAACCTAAGTACTTATAATGTATGCTAGTATCAGAGTGTACTAAAGATAAACCAACATAGTCACAGTGGCTCTAGCCACCTGTATTTTTAAAAGTTGTTAAAAACATATTTATTAGCGTTAAGGTAGTTTTTAAGCACCGCTGTACTCCTGTCCCGCGCCCGCGCCACCAGCAAAGTCATCCTATGTTCACTTGTAATATACCTATAGGTACATAGTAAGAAAGGGCTACGCTAGGACGGTAGGACAGTGCAAAATTATGTACCTGCTTTTGATGTACTTATAAAAAGAGCGAGCTCATCGCCAACAAACTGCTCCGCAGTTTGGCGAATTTTTGTATTGTGGTACGCATATTTTATATTTCCATGTTATTTTCAATAATAAAAAAAAAGTTATTTAATACAGATAGGAAAGCCCAAGTGCTTCTATTTTTCTTATATTTAACTGTAACATAATGACAGAATGGTGTAATGCCACCGTCCCTGGACTACTTGACGACGTTGGAGCAGTTCCGAGACCTGGTGGTGAGGCAGCTGTCCACAACAGCAGCCGAAGAGATCTCAGCCAAGTTGAAGACTAAGAAACTTGAAGCACAGAATGCGAAACTAATCGCTAATATTAAAGGTACCTAATAATGGTCATCCTGCTGAACTAATTATAAAAATTTATATTTGGTTGTGGCTTAGTATCTTATAATAAAACCGATCTCGACGTAGGTTTAGGCTGAATCAGAATGTGGTCATTTACTTCACTTCACAATTTTATTGATCTTCACTAATGGATACTAAAAGGCAAATTAGGAACTTAACTTTTCTATGACAATTATCAACTAATATTATATGATTTCTTAGTTTTTAGATCATTATAGCGTTTTCTCATTGTCCGATATATCGGAAAACTTAGCTGTCTTGAGGACTGTACATATAAGTAGATTTTTAACCAAGGGATGTAAAGTAAAAAAATGTACTTGAAATGTAAAATGCTCTAGTGAAAAAACGTATCACTTTCTGCACACCTTGTAGAATAACAACGATCCAATTGCAGAGCATGATAAATTAATGAAAAGTAAAATGCATTTTTTTGCATTACTTGAAAATACCTCAATTTTGACCGTTTGCAGAAAAATCTGAAGCATTGGAGGCTGAAAAACAAGCCTTTGAGGCGGCGATGGAAGAGAAAAGACAAAAGATTAAGTCGCTACAAGACGAGCTCGAGGAGATACAGGCTGAAGCTGCAAAGGATATCAAACAGAAAATGTATGACCAATAGCCAAGCAGTAGAGGATATATAGATACTTATACTTAAATGTGCCCATTCTGTAAAATATTTTTGATTTTGTCCCTTTCATCAAATATAGAATATCCGTCCACACATCCACATTGAAATCAATTTGATGTCACTCTTGGCTTAGTGCATATCATGCTAAAGGTGATAGTCCATTTCCAACGACAGCTGCACTACTGCTCATTTTACTATGTAAATTGACAATGACAGCGACGCGTTCAGTACCGGTAGTGCAGCTGCGGTTAGAAATGGAATGTTACCATAAGGGATACAGTGTTCGTAATTTTTTAAACAGATTTACTGCGAATAACGTTAAATACGATTAAATGTAAAGCTCAAAAGCATCTCGTTATACTTAGTCAAATACTAAGAAAGGACTTTTGATTTTATCATATTTTCACATCCGAAAACTTTATATACGTATATCCGATTATTAAAACCCCGAAAATTTCATTTGACCGAACGCGTTTTTTTCTAAAAACCGTTGAATTTTTAGAAGGTTCACCAATCTAACCTAGCCAGCAAGCCTATTATGGACCGCTTTATCCACATTTATCCACGTGATAAAACAACTGTCACTTTTTAACTCTGCGGGATAGAAAGAGACGGACACCGTTTTATCACGCTGTCACGTAGACAAATACGACCATCATATCCGTACTGAATGCCTTTTTCAAAAGTTTGGAAATTGTAACGGTTTTTGAAGAAAACAACGCGTTCGGTTATATGCAAATGGCAAACGGAACATATGTATTTCAACGACATGATACCATTCATATAACTTTTTAATCGACTTCAATTTCATAGAAGGAGGAGGTTCTGATTCGGTTGTGGCTATTTTTCTATTTTTTCAGTTTGGATTCCGAACGTGAAATGGTGCTTGCCAGTCGCGTGCACGCCGTTAAGAACGACATGTTGCAAGACGAGCAGGCAGAGACGACGCGCGTCTACAAAGCCTTGCTGGCAACACATGTGCAGGAGGAGAAGAAACTGAGAGCTCGCAGGTTCAAGCAGCAGACTTTTGATCTTGTGCCCACTAGATGCCACCAGGTATAGACCGACCGCTTACGTACGGCGCCCGCACCTTCCCCGCCGCCTTTAGTCGTCCCTCCCCGTCGCCCCCGTACCGCGCAGGCGAGGACTCATTTAAGCGGTCGGTCTTTAGCCAAAATGTTTTCTTTGGAAGTTTGAATCTAATTAAATTTTAGGTTTTATCATTTACTTATTCGAAAATTTAATGAGCCACTAAAACTTTGTAGTCGGCAGCAGAAGTTGCTAAGCGGGCGAGGTGTTCAAAATTACCCTGACACGAGTCGCGTCAAGCCAAGTATAATAGGATATTACTTGATATTACTAAAGTAAAACAAACAAAAACATTGCTTTTACCCTCTCATCAGGCGGTTATTCATTACTTGCTTGCTGTGGACGTGCTGTAACACTTTAAGTGTTCGTAAGCGTGTAGAGTCAGACCAATAAAAGTCTGCAGCGGATTTGATAGCCCACGCAGTGCAAGTATTATTTTAAACGTCATGCTTCTATGAAATTATGATATATAAATAACACTGGCACTGCGAAGGCTATCAAAATCGCTGCAGACTTTTCGTAGCTTAACCGTAATAAAGGAACTCTGATTTTAACCAAAAATGAAAATCAATCGAATCAAAAAGCCAGAGTTCCAATGTCGATAAAACAAACAATCAATAGCATTCTATTCTAACAGAATCCTTAACCTGTGGAGCGCCCCAGAATTACCGTAGTATGGAATCCTATACTAGTTACCAGCACACGTGTGACAGTAGGGCGGTCCACGGGTTTCAACACATACCCAAATCATAAATCAACTTTAAAAAAGTTTATGCTCGAACACCAATTAAACGAAGAGTGCCTCAAACTTGAGACTAGCTACATTTAAGCACCCTTGACGCATTCCTAGTATTACTGCTTTTCGTCTCTTCTACAACCGCCACTCATTTTAACTGTCATATTAACTGTAATTTTAGTTTTATTATGTAATATTGTAGTCATAATGTGTTCTTTTATAATTTAGACGTAATAGTCCATGGCCCCGACGGAAGACCAGCGCTAGCCTTTAGGCTAGCACCTGCTGAGTCGGGACCATTTCGTGACCGTGGTAGTATTACCTGTTGTTTTATCCATTAAGTTTTGTCACGAATAAAAACATTCTATTCTATTCTATTCTATAAATGAATGTTTGTAAATGTCAAGGTTGAAAGTGGAGACACAGTTGCTCTCCTGGATCAAGAAGTACGACGTGGAGATGACGGACAAGCAGGCCGAGCTCGACGACTTCCAGCAGAAGTACGATGATGAAGTGCGCGCGTGTCGGGAGCTGGAGGTAACCAACAATTAGTCCTTCATTTTGACCGCCAAACACGTCAAATATCAGCCTTCAGCATTCCGACGATGATGTGTCCCAGACGAAAAGCACGGAGTTCAGTGGGTTAGGGATAAAGGTTAAGGGTTAGGGAATGCAAATCGGTTATTTTTTGTATGGAAATAACCGCGGTTTCGGTTAATAACCGATTATTTCCATACAAAAAATAACCGAAAATAACCGATTTGCATTCCCTATTAAGGGTTAAGGGGGGTAGGGGTTAGGCTAACTGTAAGTACAGTTAACAACAGAGCTATGAATACAGGCAAAGTGCCAAAAATATGTATACACAACCTTAATGTACAGGCAATAAAGTACTGTATACATATTTTTGACACTTTGCCTGTATTCATAGCTCTGTTGTTGACTGTACAAAGATTTTTGACGTAATAGAGTCGGAAGTGTCGTATTTTTATACAATTTTGATGCGCCACTGCTAAATAATCGTGATTATTTAAATTTAACGACAGGTACCTATTTAAAAAAGAAGGCCGCTACGTACTGTATTGTGTATTTAAGTACCTTTTGAATACTTACATCTAATAACTAGTTTTTATGTTGCTGGATTCGTCAATCTAGGAACTCAAAACAAAACGGCCGTTTTAACTTTGGACGCATAGTTTGTAAATAAACGATTTTCACATTGAAAGAGAGTATTTTCTTCTATTGTTCAGGAGAAACTAAAAATCCAGAACGAAGAGTACATTCCTCTGATGGCGGAGAGAGAAGAAGAGTACCAAAGAGAGATGAAGGAGAAGATGGAGAAGTTCCTTCGAGAACATGCTGCGCGGGTCATTCAGTCCGCCTGGCGCAAAGTCCTTCTTAACAGAGCTGAAAGAAAGAAGGTAATGTAGTGTGTAATAAATAACTGTGAGAACTTCCTTCTTTTACAAGCTTTTATTTAGTTTCACCTGACCGTTGTCTGCCTGTGTGTAATTAAATCTTGTAAGTTAAATTTGTACCACTTCCCGGTTTCCGATTGAGCTGCAATTTTGCATGCATAATATAAATCGGATGATAATGCAATATTATGGTACTATCGAGCTGATCTGATGATGGAGACAGGAGGTGGCCATAGGAACTCTGTGATGAAACAACGCAACCTAATTGTGTTTGGAGTTTTTAGAATTGTCTCGAATGAGTATTAGTTGACTGTCTGTGTGTAAAGTACAGTCAGCGATAAAAGCTTGTACCAAAAATGAAATTTTTGCCAAAAACTTATTAAGTAGGTAAATATTTATTTTAACGCATTCACTACCAACGTTTTCGTAGCGCTACACGCGTAGCCGATTCTAGCGTTTCCCCGATTTGTAGAGGAACGCGAATATTGGCCTGATTCGGGAAATGAATTAGAGATTAACTAGATACGATATAGTAAAGATATGTGACGTTCCACGGCAAAAGGTACCTTATGGCGGCTGGCGTTTACGTCGCATAGCGCCGCAATAATATTGGAGCGGCGTTAATAATAGCGTAAGCGCATATCTATATAGTTAATCTCTAATTCATTTCCCGAATCGTGCCGTATGAACAGGGCTATAACCGCAAAAAAAGAAGTTCGCAAATTGCGGGCATCTTTCTCTGTCACTCTAATTACGCCTTCATTGGAGTAAAAGAGAAAGATCCCCGCAATTTGCGAATTTAGGTTTTCGCGGTAGCCCCTCAGAGCCCCCACCGAGCAGGTTACTGGCACTCAATGTGATAATTTATCATTAGCGTAAGAGAAATCTGAATTCAATATTATTGGTTAAAAATTTATGTCGTGTTGAGTGGGCTAAGTGTCCAAAATGATCTGAAAAAAATATTTATTATGAATTGAACAAAAGCTAGTGAAGATTACTTTGAATACCTCACCCGCTTAGCCACTTATGTTGCGGAATGTATCTATCGCTATCTTTATAATAAATATGTTAATTTGTTGCATGCCGCAGAAAGGAAAAGGTAAAAAGGGAAAGAAGAAAGCGTAATCTAAAATAATGTAATAAAAGACAAATTTTCATAACTTGTTTTTTTTTTCCTTTGTCGGTACTCGGTTTATAATGTTTATATTTATTTTATTGGTGGTTAATAAAAATTCAAAGCAAACTATGATTACGATAGAGCAGCTACAAAAATACAAGAAGACAGATACTTTAGTTATAAAAGTAAATAAGTGAAGTATTCAATATATTGTTCAGGCTTTATTATGTTTTTGTTCACATTTTAATAACAAGCATTTCATTTTGTTTTCGTAGTTAGGTACATAGTCGCACCAAACAAAGTCTGCAGCGGATTTGATAGCCCAAGCAGTGTAAGTGTTATGTATAGGTACGTCATAATTTCGTAGAAGTTTGACGTTTAAAATGACACTTGCACTGCGTGGGCTATCAAAATCGCTGCAGACTTTTTACGGTCTGACTATACAGCTGTGCGTTCATCCACATCTGTCAAGCAAGTTAAAAAAAATGTACCTACTCAAATCGGGTAGAGTTAGACCAAGGAAGGTAAGTCTACAACGCTGTTGGTAGCACACGCAGTGTCAATGTTATTTATACGTCATATTTTTATACAAGTCAACTTTGGTTGCCATGAATTAATATCGTGGCACGAAAACGGTATAATAAGGAAGATGAATGAATGATGCATGAAAGAGAAGAAGAAAATGTTTACTTAATGGAAGTTATATTTACAGCTTTGGAAATTACAAAAACAACAAAAGAAAATGGAAAAAGAAGAAGCTGAAAAGTTACGAAAAAAGAAAACGTCCAAAAAATTTAACAAAATCGTCAAAACTGTTAACAGTCCTGAATTAAACGAATCGCAAAATAATGATGAGAACCCTAAAATAAACAAGCCTCTACATAATAAGCTAAAAACAAAGAAGCCGCTAAAAACGGGTCATCCAAAAACTAAACAAACGACTGTAAAAAAATGATTATGTATTTATTCTTTTCAGTTTCATAATTGTTTATATTTCTGTGTTATACGAGAAGGGAGGCATCTTAGTGCTTTTGTACTATTCGGTTGTATTCAAGACAAGCATAAAATGAATTTGCCGACCTTGTTGAATTCATAATTCTTTGTTCTTTGGTCAAAAGTAACACTGCCTCGCCTCTACGGTGAGTGGTGGATGTATTTTTTTAATTATCATAAATTGACAAATCTTGTCATTATTTAAATTTGTATCTTCTTTTGATTATCTTTTGATGTTTTGTAGAATTTATTTTTATGTTCATTTGTAATTATTTATTTATTACGGTTTATTTTATAATTTTTATAAAACACTTTTGATAATCTTCTTGAACGTGCGTCACAATGAGTGAATCAATGCAATCCTCCTCTTCTGGAAGCCCATCTCAGGACACTGGAACAAGCAGCCTCGGCAGCAATGTTTCGAGATCAGAGGCGCAAGATCAGAATGTTGGAGGTACGCCTTAATTAATGGTCATATGTCTAGCTAATTAGCTAATAGGTAACTTAACCAATAATTGGTAATGGCTCAAAAGAGAAGGGAGCTTGCATCGGGAGGCTATTTGGTTTACATAATACCGTTTAGTAATATGCATCAAAATTTCCGCTTAGACCCTGTCTTGTCAGCACCTTGATCCATACTTTAGGTAAGTACGCAGTATAGTGACCATGCGCGTTGGAGGGCCTGCCATCTTGTGGCCTGAATCGGAAACATATGTGCACATGTACATAGCCAAAGCAAGTATTATCATCTACCGTTCTCGTCGGTATGTTTCCTTGTGCATAGTAGGTTTTGCTATCTTGTGGGCTACATCTGAAGCATAAACGACACATTTACGCCTCGCGCCAAAAATCTGACGACTCCTATGCTTCATGCACGGGGTCCATTTGGAACATTGGCGCACATCGAATCCCTCGTTCCGTGCTAATCGGGTAGAAGGATCTGCAGCGGCTAATTTATGTCTTCTTTTTCAACCTAGCGTTTTCCCGGCCTAGCGCCATCGCCAGGGTCCGCTTTTCTGCTCAATCTTCTCCACTTTGCCCGGTCTTCGGCATGCTCAGGTGTGAGATTGTTTTCTTCCATGTTCGATATCACGAAGTCCAGCCAGCGCTTCTTAGACCCACTTCGGTTAATTATAAGTAAGTAAATCTTGAAATTTTCTTATTCTGTTGAGAGGGATAAAGAAATGCTTAATTGCTTATGGTGTTCTTTTTCCCTGATGGGTAAGGAAAGGGCCTTAGGTTCATGTATAGTATTATCCTAAGTCCCTGCGTACAATTATGTGTACAATTGTGTGTAATTATTATATTATATCCAAAATCTATTTTGAACTTTTATTGTGTCGCTAAGGGTTCCAAAGAGGGTATAATATTTTTCGTAATCACTATAAAATGCTTGTCCTTTCTTTTTAGATTCGTCCGGTTCGTCCCCGATCGACATGGAATGCAACATCCAAACAGAACGCATCACAAAGAGTTTGGACAAGCTTGTGTACCGGACTAAACTATCGCTCTGCATTCCTGCCTTGATGCGCGATAAAATCTTGACCAATATTTTGTCTTCCAGATATTTCCAGGACGCTGCGTTCATTATTTTTCAGTACGTAGGCGATAATGCTTTTTCTAAGAGTTGTATAAATATGAATGCTGTTAAAGATGTACAAGCGGTAAGCACGAGTTAGACTTTTATATTCCACTTTCACACACTTTATTATTAGAGAACTATGATAAAATCATTACTTACATGCCCACAAGCTGTTAACTATTGCCCACAGGAGAGAAAAATTTACAGTTCGCGCGAACACACTAGTTTTCTCTCCTGTGGGCAATAGTTAACAGCTTGTGGGCATGTAAGTAATGATTTTATCATAGTTCTCTAAATAAAAGGAGGACCTTTTCACGTGGATAAGGGTTAAATAAGAAAATTTACCTTTATAGCCCTTAACTCTTGTGTATGTCTACGGGAAAGACGTAACACAGTTTTCTGTTTGACCCATTTACCTAAAATATTTAAAACTTAGCTCCTGTTTAATATTACTCGTAGTTTTTACCAATGACATGTTATTTCAGGGAAATATGTCATTGAAGCACCGTGTAAACTCTGACTTAAGTCACTTGCTGTGTACTCTGTGTAGCTATCCAGCACTGGAGCCTCACGTGGAAAGACTTGTAGAAAAAGTTAGTCTTCATTTATTTAACGTAAAGGTGACAGTCCATTTCTAACGACAGCTGCACTATTTACTATGGAAATTGACAATGACAGCGACGCGTTCACTACCGGTAGTGCAGCTGCGGTTAGAAATGGAATGTTACCATAAATAAGTACGTTTGGCTGTACCGTGCGTTTTAGAAACGTGTTTGTGAATTTTAGCAACCCTTACACATAATTATATGGATTATTTATAAAGATAGAATTTTATCAAATGTTAAAAACATCAATAAAATTTTTTTTTGGTACGACCTTGAGTTAGACTCACGCTGATTGGTGCATGCAAAATGAAGTGAAAGACGTGCGTCATGGCTCCTCTACACGATGGGGCAGCGCCGGCCACTCCAAGGGACGCAGCCATGCGGTAGAATGAAATAGCAATATCACTTGCTCCCTCTAACGCATAAATGCGTCCCTTGGAGTGGCCGGCGTTGGCACATCGTGTAGAGGAGCCATTAGATGCGCGCCAATCGTCAGTCAATCGTCCAGTCCAGTGCTACCACCAGTTTTGACATTGAAATGAAATGAAATGAAATATTTTTATAGGATTAGGTATTACAATAACTTATATCTATAGTTAGTATTATAATTAAGACGAAACAAACAAACAAAACATTTATTTATAGCTTACGCGGCGGAACAGCAACAGGTGAGTGTAGCTGTACACACCGCTTGACCAGGGGCGAGTCCCAACGCTGCGCCAGCATACTTAGGATGCTGTTCGTGCTGCTTCGGCTGCGATTGAGAAGTGACGCGCATCGCTTCCTCATGATGGCGAAAAAACAGTCTTTACAGTCTGTTCTAGCCTCAGCAAACATTGCTGAGGCGCTACAATACCGCGGCAACCTAAACAGCATCCTAAATGCATCATTGTACTGGACTCTCAGAGCGCTATACGCCCGCTGCGTAAAATTAGCCCACAGACCGCACGTGTAGAAACATACATGTTACATTGACATATTAGCTTGCGTCTACGTAAATTACTTTCTATACATCTCACTTGCACTAATATGCGAGTACGAGCGAGATGCATAGAAAGTAAGTTACTTAGACGTAAGTACTCTATGTCAAATCTGGTGGTAATGGCACAGAATAAGTAATAGTATTATCATACAGAACGGACACGCACCGCCCCGCCCCGACTCGGATTACCTCGCCCCGCGACTGAGTTCTGACGGACTCCTGACATACGCTCAGTTCGGCTAGCGACGCCGCGACGCGATGACGCAACGTTCAAAATGCGATGCGGTGTATTGTGCGATGTACGGGTACCTACTTATTGTAGAAATGAATAATAATATAGTTTTCCAAAGAGACGAAATGTGAATCAGTAAATAAGGCTATACTTTGGCGTAAAAATAATAATATCATATGAATTAAAACCCGTTCGTTGAATTTGTGAATGCTAAGCCAACATTTAATATTTAAAGTACCTAAGGTAACTAGACCTTCTACACAGATATTCCTCGTAAATGTTTTATTTTTAGTTTAACACTCTTTTCACAAAAAAGAACTTGTTGGTCGCGGGACATTCGCGTTTGATTTTTAATTTAATTTTAAGAATTAATTATGTATGTTATATAAAATAATCAATAGGCATCAAAACAATAAGGTACATTTAATAATGGCGTGTTGAAAGTCCAAGTACGTGCAGGACTATAAACTGACAAAGCCAATTCAACAATTGGAGCGAAATAAAACATAAACCTATATTTTGTTTTTTTACGTATTTCGGTCAAATTATGCAACGCAGCGGGCCGCTCGTCGTGTCCTTCGGCCGGCGTCGGCAAGCCTCGGCTTCGCCTTCCCCGCGCGCCGCACGAGTCAGCCCTAAGCCACTTACTCACACAATGACGCGTGTACAGACGTGCCGTGCACACATATAAACGCAAATGATTTTCGATGTATGGCGTGTCCGCCCTGTGGTAATGGTAAGGGTCGTGTCAAAACCAATTAAAACCGTAACTAGTTGCTGAATCTGAATTGGACTCCATTGATGAAATTTAATCGTAATTTTCAGATGAAAAGAGATACTTTATGCAGCGGAGACCAGGTACCTACATGCTACTTTTTGTATTAGGTACATTAGGTGCAACAGCAAATTAAATAAAGAAACGTACTTACACTAAATACCGCTCAGCATAAGCAGTGTCTGTAAGACACTGCGCTGGTTTTCAGGGCGCCCAAAATTAAAAATTAAAAAGGTAACCGACTTTAATAGTAAGGTTGAAACTTATCGCGTGCAAACGTAACTATACATTTAAAATAAGTGTAACATTTGCATACTTACCAAGATCATGATATCTGGAAACATAATGAATATACCGCATTGAAATCAGTTGAAGTATAAATACTTTTTTCAAATCCATTAAGGGCCCATATTTTCTAGAGTATAAAATCGCCCGGTTTGAATCATCTGCTCAAGTTGGAGGAATTCCGCGATCTGATGGTGCAGAGAATGAAAACTACGGCGGCCGAAGAGATGTCAGCTGTAATACGCACCAGGAAACTTGAAAAAAGCAACATCGAGTGTCTAAATAAAATTGCAGGTAAATAATGGCTCCTCTACACGATGGACCAACGCCGGCCACTCCAAGGGACGCAGCCATACGGTAAAATGAGACAGCAATATCACTTGCTCCCTCTAACGCATAAATGCGTCCCTTGGAGTGGCCGGCGCTGGCCCATCGTGTAGAGGAGCCATTAGATGCGCGCCAATCGTCAGTCAATCGTCCAGCGTCCAGTCCAGTGCTACCACCAGTTTTGACATTGACATATTAGCTCGCGTCTACGTAAATTACTTTCTATACATCGACTTTTACGAGTATACTAGCATTCGTACTTATAATTTTGTTTGATTTTCTATGTCTACGTACTTCTTATCTTAACTTTATATTATAATCATTGTCGATATAGAGGATAAAAAGTGCATTCAGGAAGAAAAACTTCAGCACGAAGAGCAATATCGACACAAAGTGGAAGTGATAGCTCAGCTCAAACGAGATATACAGGAACTCCAGCAAAAATTTTCCATTGGGAAGAAAAAACAGATGTAAGAGTCGTTATAATAAATTTTCTGTACGATTTAATGTAGGATTTAATATAGAACAAATAAATTATAATACCTAGTACTTAGAGACTGTGCGGAAAGCGAAGAGTCGTGAAACGTATGGGATCCAATACATTCTACGACTCTTCGCGTCTAGTCAGCGCTATGGAAAATGGCGTCGCTGCGCAGTTGCGCCAATGTTGCGACCAGCAGCAGCCATAGTGTTAACTAGACGCAGACGCTGTGAAGATGCTATTGTAAGGCCATTACCATCTGAGCGTCAGGGCAATAAGTAGAGATGCACCGGATATCCGGTTACTATCCGGTATCCGGCCTATCCGGCCATTATTTTACTATCGGGCCGTGTACCGGATTTTGACCTACATCCGGCCGGATACCGGATAGTAACATTGCTTGATTTCGGAGTAAACAAATTGGATTTAAGAAACAGACACGGTCATAATCGTACTTGTTTATTATTTTAAAACAATTTAATCATTTCACTGCCTTGCACGCGCACTCATTTGGAACCTAGAAATGAGTCCGCGCGAACGTTTACTAGGAAACAGGTCAAACCTGCAGAATACGCACCTGAAAAACCGAAATGAAGGTATAGTTCCGCTGGCCGAATATTCGGCGGCCGGATACCGGATATTCGGCCGAATATCCGGTATGCGGTATCCGGCCAAACAACTATCCGTTGCATCTCTAGCAATAAGTCATTTTCATCGGACTCTCTCGCTCGCACTCGTGAAGCGCTTATAATAGTGTGGGGTGGCCCTTTTACTTCCTCAACTTTTTTAGCCTGGATTCTGAACGTCAAATGGTACTGGCAACGCGAAGCCACAAGGTCAAGTACGAAATACTCAAAGAGGAAGTGGCCGATAGCAAAGAGGTTTACAACAACTCACTCATTATAAATATGACGGCTGAAAAGCAACTACGAGATCGCAGGTATGAAATCATCACCATTGACTAGATATCTAAGGACTGGCCTTATGGGCAATAAGAATGAGGAATGAATGGGGCCAGTCAGGGGCGTATTTACAAATTTAGCGCCCCGGGCCAATACGTTTCACCGCCCCAGAAGTCAAGGAAGAAAAACAAAATGCAATTCGCGAGGGGCGCCATACGGCCCATATGCCGCCCCTGGCGGATTGGCGCCCCGGGCCATGGCCCGGATGGCCCTAGGGTAAATACGCCCCTGGGGCCAGTACAGCGGTGCTTGGTGAGTAGTGATTAGTTGATGAGTTCGCATCACGCGCGCGATTGGTAACTAAATGACATAATTTACAATTATCAAAATGTACCATCGCCAACACTGTTAACTGACAGTTCGTAAATCTTAAGAGCTCTTCAACGTGCACACTAGCAACATAAAAACTAGTTTGATGTATTCAAAAGGTACTTAAATACACAATACAGTCCGTAGCGGCCTCCTTTTTTAAATATATTTCGTGAAATTTAAATAATCACGATAATTTAGTAGTGGCGCGCGTAGGTGCACGTTGAAGGGCTCTTAACATTAAAGGCATAAGGTCCACCGATGGACAGTGAAGAGTGTTGCTGTTTATACGTCCACTGCCGGAAAAGCAGCTCGTGACTTGTCCTCATCTGCTGCAAAAAATGGCCTCAAATAGGGTGCAAAATACATGGACATAAACTGTACCTACTCGTATCTGTATTTTCTTATTAATAATAATCATCGCAGCAATATCAACTCATGCAATTAAATTAAAGGGGAATGCCTGGGTAATCTTAGGTGTTTAATGAAAATAAAAATAGGGCCTAGCGGTAAGAGCGCGCGATTTTCAATCCGGAGGTCACGGGTTCAAACCCCATGGCTCGTACCTACTCGTACCAATGAGTTTTTCGAAACTCAAGAACGAAATATTATCATTTTCTGACCAGCCGTTTTCGGTGAAAGAAAAGAGGAAATCGGACTGATCCCAATAAGATCTAGTTTACCCAGTGGGTTGGAAGGTCAGATGGCACTCGCTTTCGTTAAAACTAGTGCCTATGCCAATTCTCGGGATTTCTTGCCAAGGAAGATGATGAATATTAGGTGTTTAATGAATTTCAGAAGGAAAGTTGAAACGCAGTTGCTGTCGTGGGTGCAGAAATATGACTTGGAAATGACGGCCAAGCAGCAAGAGCTGGACGAGGTCACTAAGCAGTACGAAGATGAGGTTAAGAAATGCAACGAATTGGAGGTGGTTTTATTCATTTCACTATAAAATATTTATATTAAATTGAGATTCTACTTATACCTCCTTATGTGGTTAATAAACCTTTGTAATTTTCCAAAAAGTGATTTGCTAAATTACAATTTGACACGGTACTCATCGTGTATACGTTTTTTAGTTTGCGCAGATAAAATAATTAAAAAAATATTTTCTTCACAGCTCAAGTTACAGAAACAGAACGAGGAGTTCTTCCCGCTAATGGAGGAGAGAGACGCTGAATACCATCAAGAGATGACCGCCAAGTTGGACAAATTCATCGTCGAGCACGCGGCGAGGGTCATACAGACCGCGTGGCGGGATACTCTGAAGAACCGAGCAGAGAAGAAAAGGGTAATATTCTTTTTTCCAGAATTTAAGAATTTCTGTCTGTCAGAAATTCTAGATATATCAGGAATCGTCAAGAAAAGAAAACGGTAATGCTCTCAACTCTACCTTCGTGACCCTGAATCGCTTTTGGAGAGATTATGTCCGAAACTATCAGAGGTCTAGAATGTACAAGACTGCCAGTCAAAAAACAAAAGTGCGACGAAAATAGGAATGTCACATGTCATTGGAAGTATAAAATTATTTGTTTTGTAACAGTATATTTGAATTATTTATAAGCGTAGGCAAGCGTTATTCTAGACCTGTGGAAAATAAAGAGAATTAGTCCAAGAAAAGTCTACAGCGATTTTTGACATCCCACGCAGTGTTATTTTAAACGTCAAACTTCTATGAAGTTATATGACGTATTAATAACAGTTGCACAGCGTGGGCTATCAAAATAACTGCAGACTTTTCTTGGTCTAACTCTATTAATTTAATCAGAAAACGGAATTTAAGATTATGACTTTGATTTGAAAGACCTATCTAACAACAGCACACAAAACTACCTGTAACGCTATCTTTTCAATTAAATTTCAGTTAATAAAGTTAAAGAATAAAATGCAAGCGGAGAAGCAAGCAGCGGCTAAAAAAGCAGAAATTGAAGCCAAGCAGAAAGAGTTGCTAGAGAAAAAGCAAAGAGCAGAAGAGAAAGCAGCAGCTAAAGCTGGCAAAAGCGAACCTAAACCTAATAAAGATAAAGAAGAAGAAGAAGAAGCTAAACCTAATAAAGATAAAGAAGAAGAAGCTAAATCTAATAAAAATAAAGAAGAAGAAGAAGATTAAGAAGGACACAAACACAGCACAGAAACAAGCTGAAGCGAATACAGCAGCTAAAGCTGCCAAACTAGAAGCTAAATCTGCCATACTAGAAGCTAAAGCTAACAAAGATAAACAAGGATAGGTAGATTGAGAACAGAAACAAAATCAAGCAGAACAATAGAGTGGCCATTGCGTATTTCCCAGGTTGGTTGTGACTTGTGAGCATACATAAGGAAGATTATCAATTGGGTTCTATTGACATTTTATTTTATTTTATTTCCTTTTATAAACAAATATTTGAGTATTTTTGAGGATTATGTACACTAGCTTTGTTTTAGATTAACTATATTTTATTGATTTTATGTTTATTGTTGTTTGTTAATATATGTCGAGTTTACTACTTTTTTTATCTCTTGTATAACTTAGGTACCTATGTTGTATAATTTGAATTAAAATATTAAAAGCAAATAATTTACGATTTTTATTCTGTTAAGAGTGTTAAGAAGTTTTTGAGTTTTTGTTTATTTTTGGCAAAAGGGGGACTTAAAAGCATTGTGTACTCCGTCAGCCGTAGGGCAAAGCATACCAACAAAGTTGTTTCTATTTGTTATCGATATTTTTTTTCGGATTTTTTATAAAAGTTGATAAGTTTGAAAAGCTCTTTTTGGGCGGAATAAATAGGAAATCCCAAAATGTCACAAATCAAATACATATTTATTTACTTATCTCACATCACAAGTTATATAACAACTAAAGCGAGGTGGACACTGGCAAGAACTTGCATGTAATTTACGTTCCACTTACCGATTACTAAGGTAAACTGTATTTACTATTTAATTAAATTCAAATGTTCGATCATGATCAGATACCGCAGTCTAAAAGAAGAAGGTAGAGTAAGACCAAGAAAAGTCTGCAGCGATTTTGATAGCCCACGCACTGCAAGTGCATTGTGCAAGTGTTATTTATACGTCATAAATTTTATAAAAGTACGACGTTCAAAATAACACTTCCACTGCGCTATCAAACTCGCTGCATACTTTTCTTGGTCTAACTCTAAGAAGGTGCTCTAAATTGGCTCGTTATTCGTCCAATTACAGATGTGAGGTTTGATACGATTATAATATGATTGTAATGTCATATTGACAGGGTTTTCATCTTTCACAACCTATTCCTCTAATTTTTTCCTTGACATTTATACATTTATGTTCTGCTTTCGAGAATTTAATTCCTATTAATTATTAAATCCACTTTATACCATACCAAGTCAAAATGACCGAAGTATCTGCTTCATCCCTGTCGGAACATACATCCGACAGTTCCAAAACTGGCAGCAGTAAGGCTTCTGAACACTCGGGGGCCAAAGCTGAACCTGAGAGAGACGATGGTAGGTAACCTTAATTATTATTTTATTTCTTTTTTTACTACAAATAATAACATAATTACACGAAGTACCTATTTAGTCAAACCCGTTCCTATCGCTTCCGGTGCAAAAGTGGTCACGGCATGTCCCCGCTGGATGGCTATGGACAGCCGTAAAACATCGGTAAGCCCCCATTCGCACGACAGCTTTTTCAATGCGCGTTAAAAAAGCGCTTGAATCTGTCCGCACTCTAAATTCGATTTAACGACCAAGGCTTAAAGTCGAAAATCCAACAACGCTTGATAAAAAGCGCCACCCCTGTCGTGTCATACATGGTTATCCATTTGTGTCATTCAAACGCTTATTTAACGCGCGTTGAAAAAGTTGCGAAAGTGTGCGAACGGGGCCTAAAGGAGAACATCGTGAGGAAACCTGCATACATCTGCGAAGTAATTCAAAGGTGTATGTGAAGTCTTCAATCCGCATTGGGCTAGCGTGGGGACTATAGCCCTAGCCATCAAGCTCTCTCGCGCATGAGAGGGAGGCCTGTGCCCACCAGTGGGACGTATATAGGCTAAATTATGGCCTCACATTACTGGACCTATGAGCTGGACCGAGCAATCTGACATTCTGTTCTATATCTTACGTTTTTGAGGTATTTTCGTTTCCAGGGTCTTCTCCAATTGATATGGAAGGCGTCATCCAAATGGACCGCATTACAAACTCCTTGGATAAGTTGGTGTACCAGACAAAGTTGGCCATTTGTATGAACACCCTGATTAATGACAATATCCTTGCCAACATTTTGACGAAGAAACATTTGGACGTTGTTACTTCTACGATTTATCAGTACCACAGACCTGTGTACGAGAATGCTGAGAATTTAATAGATATGGCAGCCGCGGAAGATATCTTGGCGGTTAGAATCAGTTAAAATATTATATCATATCATTATCTTTAGGACATCAAAATTGGTGTATGATACTTTTAACTAATAAAAAAGGTAACAAATAATTCCAACGTACAGTGCCAATTCCAGTTTAATTTGGTACCTAATATTGAATATAATGGAAAATTTCAAGGAATTATATTTAGTGTCCGACCGAAACATGTTTTTTTGCCGAAACCGAAACCGAAACCGAATGTTCGGCTTTGGCTCTAGTTTCGGCCGAAACCGAAACCGAAACCGAAACTTTTGTAGACTTGATAAAATCGTTGAAAAATGTCATAAAACCGCTTTTATACACATATTATGGGGCTGTCAACACCGAATGTCCTTGAAATTGATGTTACTTAAGCAGTTTTTTAAGAAAATTACTAAGACCAAGATAATTCTGCAACGATTTTGATAACACACGCAGTGCAAGTGTTATTTTAAACGTCAAAACTTCTATGAAATTATGACGTACCAATAACATTTGCACTGGTTGCACTGCGTATCAAAATCATTGCAGAATTTTCTTGGTCTAACTCTATTCAGTCACTAGTCAAGCTAACATGTAGATACAGGGTCAACCAAAACACCAACCAAAAACGCGAGCGCAGCGAGCGCGAAATATTTTGTTAACAATATCGCAAGGCCAGGTACCGATCTTCACCTGGGCCTAAAAGTCCGAAGTGCCCCAGTGAGGCGAACTTTCATGCGAAGTCAAAGCCGTGCTTCAGGCTTCAGGATAAGTAGTTGAGCACAGACTCCAACTAATGTCCATTGTATTAAAAAGCGAGACCGCAGTTTCGTCGACGTTCGACGTTCGACGAAGCAAAAGTTTTTCGGAACTTATTTACCTACAAATATCATTTGATATTTACTATTTGCTTTTCGGTGAAGGAAAAACATCGTGAGGAAGCCGGACTAGTCCCGATAAGGCCTAGTTAACACTCTGGGTTTGAAGGTCAGTCTGATGGCAGTCGCTTTCGTAAAAACTAGTGCCTACATCAATTTTTGGGATTAGTTGTCTATTGGACCCCAGGCTCCCATTCCCATTGCCAGGGCACGGCAAAAATTCCGGGATTACGCGAGGAAGATGATGAGTTTTCTTTCATATTCTCTTGCCCAGGGCCCAGTAACATGCGACAGTGCTATCTCATTCACTCCGATACAATTAGACAGTGTGCGCGTTATAAGTATTGACAGCCTCTTAAAACTGCGTCGGCTGTCCAGTGGCGCCCTCATTAGTGGAATTGTGTTTTATAATAAACCAATTAATTTCTGTACCTATACATGAATCAGTATATGTAGATATTAATATTGTTGTCCTACTTATTCCCCAACTTTTGGTCTTTGTCCGAAGTACCATTTCGTAAGTTTCGGCCCGGCCGAAAGGTTCGGCCGTTTTTTGGCCGAAACCGAAACTACAGCCGAAACATGATTTTTTGGCCGAAACTGGCCGAAACCGAAACCGAACCTTCGGTCGGACACTAATTATATTTGATATAGCTCTTTATCCGGGTAATTCTAAACTAGTAGGATCCGATTGCAATCATATTATCAGAGATCGGAATTCTTGTAGCATTTTTGAGCTGTCATAGGGACTTCTCGTTTATCGACTTCCGATTAATACATATGTATATCTATAAATACAGAATTATGTAAAATATAATTACGAGTAAAAGTAAACAACATGTAGTCTTATAGCGAATGAGCGATCTCTTCAAGATAACCTTTGGATACCAACTTCGATGCAATTCTCGTTGCAATTTTTTTTGAAAAATGTTTAAAAGGCATAGGCAGTAAACAAATTATTTATAAGTAACAATTAAATATTATTATTTTAATTTCTATTTATAGTTTCCTAAAAGTCGGTATCCAAAGGTTATCTCGAAGAGATCGCTCATTCGCGATAAGACTGCATGTTGTTTACTTCTACTCGTAATCATATTTTACATAATATTATTGTATTCTGTAGGTATTTATCGATATACATATTTATAATCGGAAGTACTCTTTTATCGAAACGAGAAGTCTCTAACGCTACGTCTTACGTAGGCGAACAACGCGCGAACGCGGCGCGGCGCGGCGCGGCGAAATCAATCCTTTGATGCCCATAGAAGTGTCCTACGTAAGCGATCTCGTTGCGAACGCGGTGCGGCGCGATTTGCACGCGAATGTCAGGCGGCGCGGCGGCGGCCGCTTTCGCCGCGCCGCGCCGCGCCGCGTTCGCGTGTTGTTCGCCTACGTAAGACGTAGCGTAATGCTACGAGAATTCCGACCTATGCTTACTAATAAAAGTTAAAAAACACTCACATTCTTAAATACTTTGATATTTATGACCGTTTATGTCCCTATACGAAAATCTGAGGCAGTACCTAGGTTTTATATTTGTCGATCGATTATTATCGACCATTGGTGGACCATTGCTGTATCAAAACGTATGAAAAATTGAGGAAACAAGCACCTTTTTTTTATTTTTTTATTATGAATGGGCTTACTCATGGCCACAGACTAGCCGAGGCATAGACGTGGCCTACGATGGAGCGAGCTCGCCCAGAAGGTGCCTGTTCACTCTTGATTTGAAGGTTGCCGGGTTATAAGAACACGGAAATATAGACGCCGGCAAGGAATTCCATTCCTTGGCAGTGCACATAAGGAAAGCCTATACCTACCTATACCTATACTAGATGCTAGTTTGCTGCACGAAACTGTGTAGTGAAGAACACAAGCCCCCGGCCCGGACTAACGTAAAAAAAAAACTTTATAAAAATATTTTAAAAATTACTTAAGAGCCCATGGATTTTTAGGATTCCGTTGTCCACTATAAACCCTTATAGCGGAAGGTGCTGGGCCTAAAATACGGCGTTGCGTGAACAAGAGATTTCCTTTGGCAGGATTGATTTAAGAAGTGGAGCCACCGAGATTTTTGATGAAAATTTTTTGGGGGTTAAGCTCTCAAATTGATCCTGATAACTATACACCGTGTTTTTATTGAATTCCGTTAACTTCGGGGTATGGTTAAGTACGTTTAAGAAAACTAAATGGCATAGTTAATTTAAAAAAAAAATTTTTTTACCTTTTTTTGGAAAAAAAATAGTTTAAAAAGTAATTAAATGTAGCATATAGCGTAGCGTGTTACACGGGCATTACATTTAACTCAACCAAACAATTGAAATCTGTGACATATCAATGTCATTTCGAACATCGATCGACCGAGATTGTACTTAAGTTTAGTAGCAAATGCATGAACTCATTCTAAACACTAATCGATATGTAAACCGGCCCTAAGGCAAGTGTACATGCTTGTAGAGGCCTTATAGGAAAAAAATAAATTATTGATTATCTCCGAAATGGAGTTAATTAGAATATCGGTGTCTTTGAGAAAGTTACTTGATTTAAGCTCAGGAATGAGCCCACCCCTGAAATTAACGGAAAAAAAAAACACGGTGTATATTATCATTTAAGCTACTAGGCCAAGTTTGGTATCGTTTTCGTATAAACCAGGGATGTCGAATTCATTTATGATATCATAAAACACCATTCCGAAGTAAAAACATAAAATATGAAAAAATACTTGTTTTTTTTATTTTTCTTCACGCTTAAACCGCTAAACTAATTTAGTTAAAATTTGGTACGGAGATAGTCCCAGGGAATAACATAGTATAATTTTAATCTCAAAAATCATCTCTTCAGGGTGTGAAAAGGGAGGTGGATATTTGTACGGGGATTCAATAACCGCTGAACCGATTTAGATAAAATTTGTTATACTTAGAGATATTTTGAGTCCCAGGGAAGATCATAGGATAGCCTTTATTATAAAAAAAAAACTCTTTAAAGTGAAAAGGAAGGTGTAAGATTGTATGGGGAATCAATAACGGCTGAACCGATTTAGATGAACTCTTTGTCTACAACTTTGATTTAGTTTAAAATGATACTAAACTTGACATAAAACCTAAACTTAAAAATATATTAACCTCAGACGTCGCCGACACTTAAAACCCCCCATCCCCCACCTGTATCAAAAATCTGGGTGGCTCGACTTCTTAAATACATTTTAGGAACACAAAAATTAATTCTGCCAAAGGAAATCTCTTATTCAGTGAACGCCGTAGTTGACCTTTTTATGGCCTGAGCACACTCGACTATTATTTGTTAAGAATAAAATAGTTACTTGTTTTATTTCAGGGAGATTTATCATTGAAAAACCGTGTCAATCCTGAGTTATGTTACATGATGTACACTCTGTGCAGTTACCCAGAGTTGAAACCGCATGTAGAAAGGATCACAGAACAGGTAGTCACCTGCAATAATATGTTACTCTTCGAAGGCCGCAAAAATATCTGATAGGGGCTTATTTGTAGAGCCATAAGAGCGTGTCACATATTTTTGCGGCCTTCAAACAGTAACATATTATTGCAGGTGACTGTACAAAGTAATCGTCGTAAAGACGCTAAGCGAGAAGAATTTCGTACATTGACATGCCTATTCCATGATGTGCCTATATTTTTTAATTAATATTTGTATCAAGTAAATCAGTTAAATTTTTTACTCGAATTTGGATCATCTTACATTTTTTTGCTGAGAGATTCGCTATACCTTTTTTTTTAATAGGCTATATTGTGTCCCACTGCTGGGCAAAGGCCTCCCCTGTCTTTCGCCACTCGTCACGGAAACTCTTTGTGCATGCTATACCTATTTTACCTATTTTGCAATAAATCCTAATAATAATTTATTTAATCAAAAGCATAACAGTGAACAGTAATACCTAAGTACAATAAATACATGGTGTGTCTGACCATGGGGCTTTAAATCCAGGGCTTGATTTTACTCGCTAAACTGAACTACTTTTACTATGGGACCAACCCTAAAATAGGGAATTTTTTTTGGCTTTTCCATAGAAAACGTCGACATCTGATCAGCCAAAATGTATGAAAAAGTAAAAAAAAAATTCGGGGTTTCGGGGTTGGTGCCATAATAAAAGTAGCTCAGTTTAGCGAGTAGAATCGAGCCCTGGATTTAAAGCCCCATGGTCAGACACACCCTGTATTTTGACTGACCATTTCGTAAAATAGTATTTTTATTTTATTGGTAATTTTATTAATCCGTATTCCAATTTCGCAGCTGAAGAAAGACGAAATAAAGAGAAATAGTAAAGAGCCGACGCCGTTGCATGTGTCATTATATGACGGAGCTACAAATAATGTAAGTATATTTTTCAGTATTTGTGTTTTTATTGTTTAAAATAATATACAGTTTTAGGGCAGACAGTTTCTTTTACGCAAAGATGGCTACGTACTGAAATACCGGGTGTGGCCTGAAATATGAGCAAAAAGTTAAACTGTAGGCTGTACTTCTCATACTGACCAACATTTGTTCAGCGACTTTTAAAAATAACTTGTGGTTTGATTTTTAAATACACTTTAAAGTTTATTCTAAGCCGCAATGTATTGCGAATTTTGTTATGTTTAAGGCGTGACAAGCAACGTCAATCACAATGATATGGCGTCGCGATGGCGTCCGTTGAAGATAATATTTATTTTGTATGAAAAATAGGGAGTCTAATTACTTCATAATTTTTAAAAGTTGTTGAACAAAAGTGTCACCGTTTGAGGAGTACAATCTATGTTATAATTATTTGCTCGTGTTACAGGCCACACCCGGTATAATCCCATCAAAAACATTACATGTAAATAGATGCAAGTCTCGCAATGCAATTATTCTACTACAAAAAAGTTTTGAGATGTAATGTGGAACCAAGTCAGTTATTTTAGTCAGTGCCAGGGGGTGTTAAACCGTATCAATAAGATATCTTTATTTTTTAATACGTATTAATGACTTGGCCATCGCACGGCTGCATAATGACACAAGGATCATCGTCAACTATTAAACGTAACGCAAGCGCGCTAATCGCATGCAGTTTGAGCATTATAAATATTTACGATTACGATACAAGTAAAGCATTATGTGCGATTGCCAAGTCATTATACATATATTATATATTAAAAATTAAAGATATCTTGAAATAGAGGAATATACCTATATTATGAGAAATATTCAAAGTAAATTATATACTAGTCAGTACATTATTAATCGTTTGTGTTTTTTCGACACAAATGATAAAATTTTTGAAAGCCATTTGACTTTGATCCTTATTATCTCACTGATATGTGTTAAATGTCAAAAAGTATCGCCATCTACTCGAAAGTAGGCCAAAGGTATCGCGTCATCCCTCGAAAAGATGGCACCATACCTTTGGCCTACCAGACTACAATGATCTAGCGTTTTGTACGACATACTCGTATTTAATTACACAAACGGGTCTACCGCGATATAATTTCATTGTTTTTACCTTTTATCAGAACCTTTTGTTTTTACAATGAAATTCATATTCATATTCATTTAATCCATTGTTCTCATGCTCATCAGTACAATAGGTCTTACATTTTAGTCTTCGTAGGTGCATGACACCCTGCTAGGGTATACAATACAGGACATGTTACTTAATAACTAAACTTAATAACTAAATAAAATTTACAATTACAGTAATTATAGTAGCAAAGTAAATGATTTAAACTTTAGAGTAATTATCATGCAATACTAGGTTTAAACTAAATTCAAACACTAGAGTATTACCTACTTGATGTCAATTAATTTTATACAAGGAAAAAAAAAATGTAAATGTATATGTATATTAATAAATTGATTGATTGAAAAAAAATAATTATAATAATGTTTTATGTCATGTCATCTTCTAAAAATTCGTCTATGGTATAATAACATTTCTCGATAAGCATCTTCCTTAATTTATTTTTAAATAACTTAATGTCGCTTAATTGTTTAACAGTCTCTGGGATTTTATTCATTATTTGGACACATCGATAGAAGGGACCATTTTTAACTATGGCAAGCTTGCTAGGCGGTAAGATGACTTGATTTTTTCGTCTACTCTCAGGTTTGAATACTTCCGTTCCGTTAAATAAATATGGGTGGTTCCTGACAAATACTGCTGCCTCCATAATATACATAGAGGGTAGTGTTAATATTTTATGGTCTCTAAAATGCTGTCGACAACTATTTGGAATGCGCGTATTGGTCAGAATGCGGACGCACTTTTTTTGCATAACAAATAGTTGGTGAGCATCGGTGCTCGCACCCCACAGGACTACGCCGTAACTCAGCCAGGCGTGCGCGTACGCATAATAAGCCGTCATAGCAGATTCTAAATTTGTATTTATTTTTAAAACACTAAGGGCATATACAAACTTTGCCAGTTTTGATTTTATATTTTGGATGTGCGATTTCCAGTTTATGCCGGAGTCTAGTTTAATGCCTAGTAATTTAAACTCAGTGACTTCTTCAATTGGGCTGTCATTGATATCTAAGTGCAAGTGCAACGGTTTCTTCTGAGTAGGTTTAAACTGAATTACTTTTGTCTTTGTTAGGTTAATGTCTAAATTGTGTTCATGTAGCCAGGTGGTGACCAGGCTAATGGTTTCTAGTAGGCGCGTGTTGCATTCCGCACTATCACCACAACTTAATAATATTGACACGTCGTCTGCAAACATAACGCACTTCGTATCAATAATTTTAGGTAAGTCGTTGATGTATGCTAAAAACAGCAGGCAACCGAGCACACTCCCCTGAGGTATGGAGCATGAGGTATGCCGCATTCGCGAAGTGATTATATGCGTTTCTCCTGTACTGTTATCAATATGGTCGAGCTGTACATATTGTCTGCGGTTTTCGAGATATGATTTAAACCACTTATGCGCTACTCCGCGGATTCCCATGCCGTACAGTTTTTTAAGCAAGATTTAGTGAGAAACGCGATTTTAGGCTTTAGTCATATCTAGCATTAGCCCCACCCCGTATTTTTTATCATTTATGTAGTTTAAGGTTTCATGTATGTAACTAAATATTGCATATACAGTGGAACGATTGGTTCTAAACCCATATTGACTACTATCGAGTATGGAGTACTTTTCGAGAAAATTATAAACACGGTTGGACATCACCTTTTCAAATATTTTGGATATACTTGGCAAGAGGGCTATAGGTCTGTATTGGCATGGATTTTTACTGTCACCCCCAGGCTTAAGGATCGGTATTATTTTCGATATTTTTAGCAAATCTGGAAATACTCCCTCTCTAAGAGACTGATTTATTAAAAGGGTTAACGGTGTAATTAGTTCCAATATACATATTTTTATTAGTTTCGGTGGGATCTCGTCTATGCCGTAGCTTACTTTATTTTTCAATTTTTGTATTACTTGTTTCACTTCGCGTTCAGTTACTTCAGTAATAAATATGGAGTTAGTGGTAGGCATGATAACCGGGCGGCCAGTGGGTGCGCTCGGGCCGGTGCGGCCGGCCGGCGGTGACTCACCGACCGCTGCGAAATACTCATTTACCCCCTTATTCATAAACGTTTACTAAAGTTGACAAGCCGATAATAATCGTTTGTCCCTTTCCATCATACTAATACGTCGGAAAGGGACAAACGATTATTATCGGCTTGTCAACTTTAGTAAACGTTTATGAATAAGGGGGTAAGCGTGTTGACAACATCTTGGGGTGATTCTAATATAGAATCTCCAATTTTTAATGATATGTTTTTATGGCGTGGACTATTGTTATTTGTTGTGTTTTTAATTATACTCCACATTGTTTTTATTTTGTTTTTTGACCGGCGCATTATTTTTATATAGTTTAGTTTTTTTGAAGTAATTATACATTTTTTAAGAATATTTTTATATTTTTTATAATAATTTCTTATCACCTCACTTTTTGTGTGGTTAGTTAGGATCCTTAGAAGCCGTTTATTTTTACAAGCTCGGCGAAGTCCGTTCGTTAGCCAGGTTTTATTATGATTTATAGGTTTTATTATGATTTATAGGTTTTATATTTATTTGTTTTATAGGAATATATCGCGGTAGACCCGTTTGTGTAATTAAATATGTGTACAATGATCTAGGTCAAAGGATTGAATTATCTGCAAAAGTTGGAGGAGTTTCGCGACCTGATGTTGATACAGATGAAAACTACGGCTGCAGACGAGCTGGCTGCAATAATAAACACGAGGAAGCTTGAGAAAAGTAACAACGAGAGTCTGGAGAAGATTGGAGGTTATTTGATTACAGGGTGTGTCTGACCATGGGGCTTTAAATCCGGGGCTCGATTCTACTCGCTAAACTGAGCTATTTTTATTATGGCACCAACCCCGATATCCCGAATTTTTTTTTTCTTTTTCATACATTTTGGCTGATCAGATGTCGACGTTTTCTATGGAAAAGCCAAAAAAATCCCTGAGTTTAGGGTTGGTCCCATAGTAAAAGTAGCTCAGTTTAGCGAGTAAAATCAAGCCCTGAATTTAAAGCCCCATGGTCAGACACACCATGTATAACACTATATTGAAAATTGTGCGGTGGTTTATCCTATACTACGGATGACGATTTTAAGTAAACAAAATTAAATGAAAATATTCATTTTCAGCAACTACATATTGAAGTCGCTATATTGCAAAATTCTGGTTAAAATAATTAATATTGTAAAAATTTACGTAAAAAACTGTTTATTTTCTTCATATAAAAACCATTGATCTATATTAGAAAAAAATACAGGTGCAACAAATATATTACAAACAGGAAAATAAACAGTTTTTTTTATCTCCTGAAATAGTATTTTATGCAACAGTTTTATAAGAGGAGTCAAAAAATGTGAGTGGCGTGGGTAACAATGTGAGCCGAAGGCGAACATTGTTAATAAATACGCCATGAGCATTTTTTGACTACTTATACAACGTTGCATACAATACTTTTTCTATGAGTAGGCAATATATTAAATAAAATACAAAAAAATATAAACAAAATTTTATTTATGAAAATGTCAATGTAAATTTTGGATAGTAGGTATTACTATATGTATGTATTGGTTAGGGAGGCGAATAGGGGAATTTTCGGCAATACTCGAGCGTGGCAGTTTAAGATATGAGAGATACCTTAGACTTAATAGAACAACCTTGTAAAGTATTTAGCTCTATATGTAGTGACGCGCGCCTAGGATAGACGATCAGATTAGTAAAAAAAAATGGATAGTCTGAAATACTCGAGCGCGTCAGATTAACATATTAGGGGTTGATTTTAGTGTTTAAAGACTAAATTTAACTAATCTGACGATAAGTCCTTGACGCCGCCGAGTTATAGGGTCGCGAACTTGTAAAAAAAAAACGTTAATCCGGCATTCTCGAGCGCGATTTTTTTATTTTTTATTTTGAAGAATATAATCTAAAACTTACTAAAAATACAAAATCTGCCGGTTTCCGCATGACCGGAAGTGTGGAGGAGCCATTTCGTCTTCCTAAGAACGCGTTGCGGCATATAAGTCGCGAACGATACATTATACAAAAAAAAAAGTTTAAATAAACAAAAAAGGTAATTTTATTTTACACAAAAGAGGTCTGTTTACATTTTTGTCCAAAGTTAAAACTTTTTGACTTGAAGCATCATAAAATCGGTCAGATTAAGAGAACCCACCAACATTTTTGTCAGATTAAAAAAATATGCTTTCAGGATACCGAGATAAACCTCCCCTATGAAAATCTGACGCGCTCGAGTATTTCAAAAAAACTTTTGTTTTTTGCATTTTCAAAAATTCATTGTAACTTATCGTCACGCCGAAATCGTCAGTTTTTTTAAAGGAAGCTTCCTTGGGGCCTACTTAACACCCCTTCCGAAAATCTGACGCGCTCGAGTAAATTTTTTTTTTTTGCATTTTTGACTACTTTATATGCCTACCCCCACCACGCAAACCGGCAGATTAGTATACCGTTGTTATCAGAGGCACTCGGGGCATACGTAGTATGAATATCTGACGCGCTCGAGAATGCCCAAGTAACTGTTTTTTTTAACATTTTTGAAAAACCGGACACGCCAAACCCACCGCTAAAATGGTTTTTGCCATACGAGCTTTTCTTTTCGAAATTATTTTATCTTTCGATTTTGATAGGTCTCGACGGCGCCGTTGAATTACGCCATTTAGCTACCTCGCCTCCCTAACTATATGTAGCTCTTTTCTGCGACAAGCACCCATAATACCAAATCTTACTGCAACCTGTAACAAGACAACGGAGAATTAAATAATATTCAGTTTCAATGCAAAAATATAAAATGTGCATAAATATAGCTCGTTGTACTGTGTACCTTAAATCAAAAAAAAATACAACATATACCAACCTTGCTTAAAAGATAGATCTGATCCGGAGCTTCCAAAGTCTTTGAAAATACACCAATAAGACGTTTTCAGAGAATGCCGAAGATATGTGTTCCAATCTCCACGCCATGAACTTCTCATAAGATTTGTCGTATAGGTGCTGCGATTTATTACTTAGGCAACAAATTTTCGGTCGCTGCTTGTGCTGCAGCGGATATTTCTTCAGGTGTATAAACAATGTTGTCCTCTTTGTCCATATTCAACACTTTTTATGAACGCAAAACAAATAGTAACGCAAAATACTTAAAGAACAAGAAATTACCGGGAAAGGCGGGAAACGTAAAAACAAACCAGTAATGTCTATGGTTATGTTTTTTTTTTAAAGCCGTTACACACTACCGCACCTCACCAGGGTTATGGTGCTGTAGGGTATAAGTGTGTTACAGGCCTTAGAAGTCCACCTTCCAATAGTGATGATACCAAAAAAAGTATGTTTTATTATGTTGGTAGCAATGAACTCAGTACAAATTTGTTTTTTTTTTTATAAAACCGTATGCATTCAATCGTTTGTCACGTTGGTTTGTTACCTGCACTAGCTTACCGTATCGTAATGTCTCTAAAACGACACAAGTGCTTTTTTGGGCAATAGACTATAGACTTTTAAGGAGTATTAATAATGTATGCCCTTATATGTTCGTTCGTGACTATGTAAATGACAGATAAAAGTACACGAGTAGAAAAAGTACTTAAATAAACATGGCGATTTTTTTATTCGCACCAACCATTTGCCAAGTTTCTCACATGTATGTACCGTCTTTTCAATTATCACTGCACCTTATACTTAAAACAACGTCTCCCGCCGAGTCTGTCTGTGTGTTTGTATGTTCGCTATAGACTCAAAGCTACTGAACAGATTTTCCAGCTGTTTTCACCTATAAATAGAGTGATTCTTGAGTGGTTTAGGTGCATAATTTGTTGACCCACAAGTACAAGCTTTTATTTAAGTACTCTCACCTGATTGTTGTCTGTCTGTCTGTAATCAAATCTTGCGAGTTAAATTTGATCCACTTCCCGGTTTCCGATTGAGCTGAAATTCTGCATGTATGTATAAATTGGATGACAATGCAATATTATGGTACCATCGAGCTGATCTGATGATGGAGACAGGAGGTGGCCATAGGAACTCTGTGCTGAAACAACGCTACCTAATTGTGTTAGGGGATATTAGTTGTCTGTCATAAGAAAAGTACAGTCAGCGATAAAAGCTTGTACCAAAAATGAAATTTTTACCAAAAACTTATTTTTACTTCAGTTTCTATCAATAAATAGTATGTTGATGTCTCTTTAGAATACAAAAAAAGCCTTGAGCTGGAGAAGTTGGATCACGAGCAGAACATGCGTGAGAAATATGAAGTGATTGAGCAACTGAAGAAAGACCTCGAGCTTAACCACCATAAGGCGATTATCAAGAGGAAAAAGGACATGTACGCTGAACTTTAACATAAATACTCTGTAGTCAAAATAATTATTTCCGATAGAAGTGCGGAAAAAGGAAATTCAAAACGAGTGGCGATAAATTAAAACACGACTGAAGGGAGTGTTTTAAATCGACGCGAGTTGCGAATTACCTATTCGCACGTGTATCGTACAACGTTTTACAGTACATATGGCCCTTTAAACTTTTGACATACGCACGAAAAGTGCTATAATCATAATTTTATAGAAGTTTGACGTTTAAAATAACACTTGCACTGCGTGTGCTATCAAAATCGTTGCAGACTTTTCTTGGTCTAACTCTACTTACATATTATAGTCAATTGAAAATACTTTTTTAAATTACATTGAAGTAACTAGTATCTACTACAAGTAGAACCTATGGACAAGGATATTAGCATGATCTTAAAAAAACACCTTGCAGTCTTGATTCTGAACGGCAAATGGTGGTGGCTACACGAGCTCACGTGGTCAAGTACGAGATGCTGAAAGAGGAGGCAGTAGAGAACCGAGACGGTTATCACGCCTTGCTCCATCGCAGTCTATTGGCTGAAAAACAGCTCCGAGATCGTAGGTAAGACCTTCACATCAGACCTACGCATACACCCTGTGGGAGCATTCCATGAAATTGTTTTTTTTTAAAATTTATTTAATTAATATATCTTACAGCTATCATAACAGTTGTCTACCGTTGTCCCGTACAAACGCGAAGATTTAAAGGTATAAGAGTTTCCTTTTCTATGACAAATGGCCAAAAATATGTACAGAAAAATAATCGCCTGCTTTAAATGCCGAGAAAAAAGTCGCAACACAGGAAATAAAATGCGTTTGTACGGGACAGCCCGTGGAATGCTCCTGTGGTGTACGATAGGTGGCGAATTTCCTCAAAGCCACACTTTGCAACGCCTTGGTAATTAAAGCAGTGTGAATGGGCGCATCGTAGTAGAGAAGGTGCACACCTCTGCTAAGTTTTCCCCGAAGTGTGTGCTTGATCACCTCTCGTAACTGTTGTTTAAGGCACTGGTCCCACCGCGAGCTATAAATACTCGCCCAAATAATACTGTAGTTACTCGCCCAGCGGTGAGCTATAAATATCGCCGTGTCTCTTTTATTTACACGAGAGTGCTTATCTTTTGTTCGTGTTTATAGACGATAGCTCATAGCTTACTAGCTCGCGGTGGGACCAGTGCCTAAGGGTAGCGGTACGGTGCTCTCAGATTTCGTCTACAGAAAAAAAGCAGTAGGTAGTGCTTTAAATGCCTTCAGTAGATTTAGATATCCTCTTCCGTTCCTGTAAGTATAATATGTAAATGTACTAAAAAAAATCACCCACAACGCTTTCCTAGTTTCTTAATTCTGTGAGAAAGCGTAAAATGCGTAGTGAAGCTAGATAAAGTAAACTCCTGTACAGTAAAAAGTGTTTACTATTTCTGCTTTAACAATTTCAGAAGAAAATGCGAAGTGCAATTGCAGTCTTGGCTGCAGAAATACGACGTGGAGATGTTTGTTAAGCAAGGAGAGCTGGATGAGTTGATCAAGGTGCATGAAGAAGAGGTTGAAAAGATCGAAAACCTGAAGGTAATTTAAGGGGCTTTTTCTTAGGTTTCAGTATGCAGGGCCGTTAGGGGTTGAATTGACATTTCTGACTAAAATAGTATAAAATTTAAAGCAAAGAATAATTTTTAAATCAACAGCGAACAATGTTATTCCCCCACAGATTAAATTAGAAGAGCAGAACAAGGAGTACGATCCACTCATGGCGGAGAAAGAAGCCGAATACGACCAGGAGTTGGCCGCGAAGTTGGACAAATTTATCATCGAGCACGCCGCGAGGGTCATACAGACCGCGTGGCGGGATACTCTGAGGAACCGAGCTGAGAAGAGAAAGGTAATATTCTTTTTAGGGTTCCGTACCCAAAGGGTAAAACGGGACCCTATTACTAAGACTTCGCTGTCCGTCCGTCCGTCCGTCTGTCTGTCACCGGGCTGTATCTCACGAACCGTGATAGCTAGACAGTTGAAATTTTCACAGATGATGTATTTCTGTTGCCGCTATAACAACAAATACTAAAAACAGAATAAAATAAAGATTTGAATGGGGCTCCCATACAACAAACGTGATTTTTGATCAAAGTTAAGCAACGTCGGGAGTGGTCAGTACTTGGATGGGTGACCGTTTCTTTTTTTGTTTTTTTTTTGGTTTTTTTTTGCATTATGGTACGGAACCCTTCGTGCGCGAGTCCGACTCGCACTTGCCCGGTTTTTTACATATAGCTTGGCAAACAAGAGTAGAAATTAAAAAGTTGCAACACTGTAGTGTCGTCCCTTTCAAACCAATTTATATAGGAAAACGGGACGACACTACAGTGTTGCCACTTTTTAATTCTACTCTTTTTTGCCAAGCTGTAATTTAAGAATTTCCGTCTGCCAGAAATGCAGGACGTATCAGGTAGATCCTGTTTGGTAACTTCGTTGCTTGGTTGGCTTCGTATATATGTATTTTATGAAACTTGAAAATACATGTACAGGAACAAGGGACATTTTAAATGAAATTTTAAAACTCGAGCGACTTTAATGCAATATAGATTGATAAAAATGATTAAGCGTATAATTTAACATCTACACGTTTCGAATTCCAGTTGTTGAAGTTGAAGAAAAAAATTGAGGCAGAGAAATTAGCAGCTGAATTAAGAGCAGAACGTTTAGCTAAGCAGGCAGCTGCAAATGCGAAAAAACAGGCGAAACAAGAAAAGGCTGATGCAAAGGCAGCAGCCAAAGCAGCAAAGTTAGAAGCCAAAGCTAAAGAAGGGGAAGGTGCTGCTGCAGAAGGGCAGGAAACTCCTGCAGAAGGGCAAGCAAAAGAATGAGAATGTTTATTTTTTGTTTAGATTATCAACGTATTGTTTTTCAATCATTAGAAGCTTTGGTAAGTATAACCTTGGTCTGTGGGTTTGTGGTATGACGAAATACCATAATATTGTACCATACACAGTGAGAAGGCAGGTAGACTTTGTTTTTGGATGAATGTTAGGTAGTTTCATTAGTGCGTGATTTAAAGTTACTTTTTAATTTTTGATTATGTTTCTAGTATAGTGATTAACTTATATATTTATATTTCGACTGTAAACCCTGACAACAGTTTATTTGACCCTCGCCATTTTGCGGATTTTCAATGGTAAGGTAAATGTACGCTTCACCGAATGCTTAAGCCCTAAACTTACGTTTAATTTTTTTATTAGTTCTGATATTTTCTTACGAATATGTTCAATACTAAAATAGAAACATAGATAAATTTGTCCTCATTTAAATATACCTATAAATTACTGAAATGATTGGACGTGTATTAAAAACATTTTTAAAGTCATTTCTTCCAATTTCCTTGTTTGTACCGTTTACCGAACTAAGAAACGTGATTTGCACATTATACCGAATAGGAAGCCCGCATTACCGAACTAGGAGATAATTGTATGAAAATATGGTGTTGAGTGGTGCTCAAACTTCAGTAGTTCACTATTAAATCCCTACTATGCTTCGTTTTTTAGCATTATAAAGATGGTAAGCGATCTTGACGTGTCTTTTTTATTGAAAAATACTTTTGAAAAATAAGTCAGTAAGTAAGGCACGCAACAATTATAAAACATGTACGCATGTGTTTAAAAAAATTTGGCTATTTCATAAATTTTGGCTCGTCCATTTTCTATGGAAGGGTAAATTTTTTTTCACGATTTCGGAGTTGGTCCCATAGTAAAAGTTGCTCAGTATAATCCCAAAACCTCCCTGGGAATGGGAATGTAGTTAATTTTTAGCCACCCTGTATGGGAACCCCGGAATTTCATAACAAAAGATAAAAGTTTAAAAAATCACAATCGCCCACGACGAGAGGAATCTAAAAAAAATTTTTGGACATCTAGGTTCGGACCACCCTGTATAAAATATTATTGCTTCATTATTTTTATTATCCTATTCAGTTTTTTTGTCCACATTCCAAGACTATTATCAGGCGTCCAATAAGTATGTCTAAAGTTTGAAAAGCGCTGGCATTGAAATAATGGTCACAAAAAATAAACATATAAATATCGACCTAGCCGTTATCGTAATAAGGATTATATTCTCATGAACGTCGAATAGAAACATGGCCAACGCAAACATGAGTTCGGTAGCAGAGACCATGGGTACCATTTACCGAACGGCCGTTCGGTGAACGAAACATGGAAAATATGTGGAACCTATTTCGCGAACGGATTTTGAAAATAGTATTTAAATCGTAATCAATGTGGTATAACTACAAATCTATCATTAAATTTAATACTTGAATCCATTACAAAACCGTACATGTGTAAAGTTCTTGCTAATACTGACGTAAAATATCTAAAATTATTGTTTGATAATAGTCTTGCCAAAAACCTTATTTTGATGCCAAAAAGTCGTAAAACATGAACATTTCAAACGCAGTTTTATAATAATATATATAGGTTATTGTTGTTCGGCAATTGCTCATAAAATTACAAATACATTAAGTTATTTGTGAAATTAGGTAGTTAATCTAAATAGTTCGTAATCAACCATTAAAAAAATAATTTCATAAACATACGCTTTCCCTGATTCCGGACGCTGTTCGATAATACCTTCCAATCAAATTGTCGGTGTACTCATCACCAAACTCACATTAAGCTTAATTTCTGATAATATGACTGCACTAAATTAATTAAATTGACTAAAATACACAAACTAATTAAGTAGTCACACTGAAAAACCATACTTTGAAACACAGAAATAAATTTAAAAGGTTTTATGACCTTAAGAAATATACGCAACTTCTTACCGATTTCTTTAAGGTTGCCCATACAAAGTGGCAATCGGCAGCAACGATCCGTTTCGATCAGTTGCCACGTCCCAACTGCGGGACAAATTGGCCGACTCTGAGGCATAGTGGAAGAGATAGGTATTTAACTCGTGGAAAAAAAATACGCAAGTAAATATCAGCTGTAAATAATCGACTTACAGCCTAAAATAGAAGAAATTCGGTAATACGGACGGATATTGAGCGTTCGGTGGAGCGTACTTTTACCTTACTAATTTCTTTTACTGGCAACAAGTAGGTACTCTTTGACAACGAACGTTGGATGTCATCGAATGTCACCGATGTAAACAAATAGAAAATATCTACGAATATATTCAAATATAAACGGTTTTATTACAAAAACATGCCAAAAACACAATCCAAAGATGTGAAAAAAATTGTAGTGAATGCAATCAAATACTTACAGCTTAAAAAAGACGAAGGATTACATAGCATTCCAATAAACAATGTTTTAAAGTTGGTTGTTGACATGACCGGGATTGACATTTTATAGTGCGGTTGTATTGAACTGGTTAGTTGTTTGGTTTAATATTAAATATTTAGAATCAGATTTCGACGAATAGGTAGGTAAATTTCGATTTTCGCGTTTACCGGTAGGCTCTTGTTAACAAACCGCCTTGATGCATCAATGTCATATTTTATTGTCTGTGAAAACTTGTCAATAACAGTTAGTCTATGAATTTACTGAGAGCCAGAGTGCAGCACTACCTGCACTCTGGCGGCAGAACATTGCAGTAATATCCCCTATTGAAAGAACCGAATTCTCTGTAAGCAATGTTGTGACATTATACGAGTATCAACATGAAGCCAATGCCCACTACCCCGACTATACATGACGTACGCACATTATTGCCATACGTAAGATGTTTGCAGCGACACTATCTCAGGGTTAAATAAACTGTTGTCAGGCTATAATTTAGATAGTAACTCATGGATGTTATGGTTAATAAAATAATAAATGCAAAATAAATAAAAACATTATATTTTGAACTTATTTAACCAAATAATTGGCTGACTCTACTTATTATAAAATTCAAAGATTTGCTACGATATTATAAAGCTCAGGTTACAAAGTTGCCTATATTTTTCATATTACAAATACAAAATACTTTCTCAAATAGGAGAAACTAAACTTGGGTGTCGCGAATTAAAATGCATAATAATAATTATATTTCGTAATTCAAATATGATAATAATACTCTAATAAGCACTGTTTAATCAGATCATAAATCTTCGTCATCGTCGAAGACCTTGCAGTGTATAGCCCTGACGTCGATGAGAGTGTCGGATGAACTCTTGGTAGTTGGCATGAAGGAAACGGCTCGACGTGATCTATCACAACTTCTTAATACTGCTGGTTTCAAGCCCTGTAACCAAAACCATTGTCAGTATCATCAGAAACTTTCCACGAAATATTGTACCTACTTTGAAACAGAGGGACACATAAATGTTTACAATAAGATTTAATCAAGTTTTGGCAAATAAATGTTAGTTCTCTTAACAATAAAGTCGCTTTAAGATCATTTTGAACACCTCGCCCGCTTAGCAACTTCTGCTGCTGACTGTATCGTTAGTAAACAGTGTAAAAACTTCGATGCAATAAGTTCTTACTCTGAGTTGTACATGCAGAGCCTTTGCAGTGTGGTCAGTCTTGGATATCTTCTGTTGGGCCGCTTTAAGCTCTTGGTCGAGTCTTCGTTTCTCTTCCTCCAGCTCTTTGAGACGTTTTTCTGCTTCTGTAAAAATATGAATAATTAGGCTCCTTAGTCATTCTTGTTCATTCTTGGATTCTTGGTCGTAGAATTAAACCCCGGCTCGTACCAATGAGTTTTTTGGAACGGGTTACTATCAAAATTACCTTATCGCTAAACGACCATTTCAGCTAGATGACATATAAAAGTAAAATACACAGTCAGCATAGAGTCAATTCAGCTGGACGACATGAAAGTAGAATACTCATTCAGCAAAGAGTCATTTATCTGGATGGCTAAGAATTAGAATGACTAAGTAGCTAAACGTCTGGAAATATAAATAGTCCGTATGATTAAAATACCTAATAAGCCGAAAGTAAAATTATTTAATTGACGTGAACACAGAACGAGTTAGTAGCAAAACATTTGTAAATGTATAATGTGTCAATGTGTTTACAATACATAGTATGTGCGGGAAGGTTTTAATTATCAAGTGTCATATCAAAATCAAGACGTTTTGCTAACGAGTCGTTTGGCGATTATTCCATTTAGTGAAAATGACATTACACAATACAGACTATTTAGCGTTTATGTCTATTAAGTACAAAAGACATTCGAAGACAAAGGATTTTTGCTGCTAGGTCATTTTAAATTGTAACATTCTAAGATCCAGACGTTTTGCTAAAGAGGCATTGAGCATTCATGTCTATGTTGTCACAAAGACATAACACAATCCAGACATTTCAGCTATCTGGAATCAGTTATGTAACGCTGCCATACATGACCCAAAATTTTTTTATTAAGCTATGAGCTTCATCACATCTGATATTTGAGTAATTCTAAGCATTTGTAGCCTGGGGTGGGGGGGAGGGTGGGGTACAAAGACGGCCGCCACCCGTCATCTTTAAAAAAAATCTATTCTGATCCTGGTGGGTACTAGGGCAAGTTTGGTATCATTTTCGTATAAACCAAAGACGTAGAATTCATTGCTGATATTTTATTTTTTCAGTTTCATAGTAATTTTACAAGAAAAATGTAAAAAGGTGAAAAATTTGGTTGGAGATTTTTGCTACGCGGAGCCGAAACTACAAAAGATAGAAAGTTGAAATTTGCACACTAGATTACATTTATAAAGTGTACAAGAGATAAGAAGCCATTTTGAGAAATTCAACCCCTAAGGGGGTTAAAAAGGGGATGAAAGTTTGTATGGGGTTCAAGTTTTATTTTAAGCTAGGAATTTGAAACTTCGTAAAACGATATATTATTAAAATACAAGAAAACTAATTTCAGCGTTTTTGAAAATTCATCCCCTAAGGTGGTGAAAAAGGGGTTGAAAGTTTGTATGGATATCAAAAAATTTTTCGAACGCGGGACTTGAATCTTTGTATTTGGGGATATTATTAAAAGACAGGAAAAGTAATTTCAGCGTTTTGTAAAATTCATCCCCTAACAAGGGGTTGAAAGTTTGAATCTATTACAAATCCGAGTAGACACACATTTCTTATTGCCTCCCAGGCTTGAAATGCTTAGAATTACTCAAGGAACATATGTGATGAAGCTCATAGCTTAATAAAATTTTTTTGGGTCAACTTTATAACTGCTTCCGCTATATATTGTCCTTTAGCGATACGGTACATTTGATAGTAACCCTTTGGGACTTACGTACCTACCTACCATTATGTATCATTATTTTATGAAACATTTCATTTGATATTTACCAGTTGCTTTTCTTTCGGTGAAGGAAAACATACTCGTAGTGAGGAAACCGACCGAAAGTACTGACAGGACGGAATGGAGAATAAGATGGCCTGGATGCTATTAAAGGTTACAAATAAAATGTCACTATGACGTGTGACTGTAGTCTCAAGCTAAAATATGTAAGCATTATTTATTATAGACTGCTTCATGCCGCACATTATATCTAACCTCTGTATTGCGCTTCCTTTTCTGCCTGCAGTATTTCAAATTGCTTGCGTTTTAGGCGCTCTTCTTCCAGCATTCTATTCTGCTCTTCTTGGAGTCTTTCTAGCTCTTCCCTCCTCTCCCACTCTTCTGCTAAGACTCTGAAAAGTAGAATTATAATTTCAGTTACAATACATAGATTGTATAGATTGAGAACATCAGAAAAAATTGACCTGAAAACTTTATGACATCATGGATCCGGCCAGAGTGAACATTTTTTTACTACCCTGTATCTACGATATATTTTTGAACGTTTGTTATTACTGCTTACCTAGCTTGAAGAGCTCGTACGATTTCTTCATCTCTTTTCGCCTGGGTCTCTTCTTGTAGAAGACGTTCTAGTTCTGTTTGCGTCGTTTTTAACTCTTCCAGCTTCTTGTTGTCTTGTTGTGCTAATTCTGCTAACTCCTGCAGAAAAATGTTGACAGTATATACCATAATCTTTATTGCAAGGTCTATTAGTTTTATTATATTCCATTTAAGTGTAAACATTGATAAAATTTCAAGAAATATCTATAAACAAGTATTTAATTAATGTTACTTATTGTGACATCTCTACATATAGTTCTAAGGAATAGCTAAATGATCTTAAAGTGAATGCTTTCGTGAACTCCGTGTTCACTACTTAATGAGTACAGCACCGGTATATGAAACCAAATATGTAGTATGTGGCAGGTTTTTGGCATACGCGGTAGCAGCAGGAATCATATCCTCTCACCCGATATCGATATTGTCGTCTCTCGCAAGAGGTGTAGGCAGCGGTGTAGGTAATATAGATCAGGGGCTACTACGAACAGTTCTATATTACCTGCACCCGTTGTCGCTGCAGCCTCGCACAAGTCACGCCTGCTTCGCGCCACCTAGCGCGCGCACGTGTCGGATACCCCTCATCCTATCCCCAGTAATACAGTAGAGTTCTTTATTACCTGCGCCTGCGCCTCCGCCGCGAGCCTCGCGCGCACTTCATGCTGCAGCCGCGCGCGCGCCTCCCTCGCCTCGCGCTCGCGCCGCGCGCCCGCGCCGCGCCGGCCCGCGCGCGCGCGCCGCTGGTAGCCCTCCGCCCCGCCCGACACCGCCGCCGCCTGCTTTAGTGCTGACACCCATTGGAGACGACTCCTGAAAGCGATTGATAACAATATTCATAAGTATATGTATCTGTATTAAACTTGGAGCGCTTACAATTTTTGAAGATGAAAAGCGGTCTTATTGACCTCCATTTTTGAGGCTAGGTAGTCATGGGATAGTCTCGTTTCTAGGACACTATCAGTTTATTTTAAGTCTTGCCAAATGGCGACGCCTGAGACATAAGTGCTGACTGCACCCAATATTTTCTGTAGCTATTTACAATACCACCTACTTGTATCTAAAGCCCCTGTCGAAAACGAAGCTTCCAACCACTGCGGCCTTAATAGTTTCCGACCGTGTAGTAAAATAGTCGGCAGTTAAATTTCATTGCACCCCGACCGACCATCGAAGGTTGATTGTCAGCCGTATAGGGCTTTTGACTGAGGAAATCAATCGGAATCACTATTGTTGATATATGTTTTCATATTTTTTAGAGCTCCGCACAAAACTGTTTGCGGAACTCTTATGAGATCACTTCGTTCTTAAAAATCGGTTAAATGCGTTATTTTTTATCGTTTAATGTCGGGAATTGTGGGCGTATCATACTATAGGCAGCACAGAACCTTCAATCGTGGATGACGAGGGCCTTCAATGATAACTCACAATCTTTACTGTACAAGACTCATTAGAAATCACAGCACGCGATACGTTTCTTATCTTAAGCAAACCAGTGGATTAGACCCAGTAACCGACACAGACGTCGTCTTCTCCTATCCGTTCTCGTCGTGCTCCTTCTGAAGATTCATTGACAGCATAACTTCAATTGTTCTCGACTTCAATTGTTTTAACAGCGCACTCTATGACGTCTTGGCGGAACTGCGTCGAACGCCACTCAGGTGTACGTAACACCCTTAGTTTGCTCTTTTTATCAAGGTTTGCATGATAAAACGCCTCTTTTATGCGATAGATGGCATAAATCAGCCAATCTCCGACATATTAATGTCACAGCTGTTCGATCTCCAAATATATAAAATAAACTTGTATAGGACAACTAAGTAGTGGTTTTAGGAGTAACTCACTTATGGTCCTGAGTGCCAAACTCGAACGTGCGTTCGGGCGTGACCAGCTGGAAGCGTTGAATCTTGCCCTCGCCCGCCGCCGCCTCTACTGAACAATACTCGTCGATAGCGATGCGACCTGTGGGTCAACATATGAAAGTTAATATCTGAAGAGTGGTAAAGGCGATTATCTATCTAAGCGTACCAGGATAACATATGAAAAGGGAACTTCCAAACGGGACAGATGAGAAGTATTCTTTATTACAATTACCTACTTGCATTTTTTTTGTTATTGGGTATAGTATAGGCATCATTCCTAAACTCACCAATAGAGCAATAGGCTTCATTATACATATACTTTACCCAGTACCGTTTTTCCCATAAGGGCACACGGGGCCCGTGCCAAGGGCCCCCATCCTCAGGGGGCCCCGAAGGACAGATTTGATTACCCAAATAAATAGAAGATCATAGTAAAAAAATGATAGTTTAATTCGTTTTCTTTACTTTGCAAAAGTGCCCCAAATTCTTATGTGCCCAAGGGCCCCAGCATAGTTTAAGACGGCCTTGTGACCTCACCCTTCATTATGGTGGCAACAGATGAAATCAACCAGCTGACATTCCTACCTGCTAACTTAGCGAATACTTACCACATTGTTCCTTCTGCGCCGAGCTCTTGTAGTAGGTGAGTGCGCAGGGCTGTAACACGCACCAGTATTCGCGCATGGTTGGCAGCAGGTATCCGCGCTTGAAGAGGTAGCCCTGAAAAATAATACAGAAGAATCAATAAGTGGTTTAATAAGATACTATGGTGGATGGAATGAGTAAATTCTAGATGGCTGAACATAGTAATCCGTAATCCCAGGTACAATCGGCATCAGATATATCGGGAGAGGCTACGGCGCTCACAAATATCTGAACACAACTCTATTGTCAGGGCGTTAGAGTGCGTGTTCAGGTGTTGTGAACACCTTGGCCGCTCCGATATATCTGATGGCGACTGTACTAGCACAATCAAGTCCTTTCCACACCATTTAATGTTTGGGGACATCGAGGAACCGCCGCCATCTTGGAAAATGAGTGTTATCCTGGAGATTTTGGCCTTTTACGCTGAGTTTACGCACTCTGAGACCGTGGTCTAGGGCAAAATTAAAGCTTCTTAAATTCTATCATACAATAATTAAAAAAATGCTATGTCTAATGGCAACGTCAAGGTATGTGACGCCCTTTAACCATTTGACATTGCTTTGTAGTCATTAGATTTCAAACCGTAATTCTTGTAGTAGAGATGTGTTTTTGTTTTAATTATGATGGCAAGTATGTTGCCGCTGCAGACTAAAGGGTTGCTTCAGAATATGCCTATTTACAAGAGTCTTGATACTCATACCTTCTTGATAATATCTTCAATAAACACATCATATATCTCATCCACGGCTTCGACCAGAGCGGCTGCATGCAGCTGCTCGCAGCAGTACTTGGCCTCCAGGACTGCCAGGAACGCGGACCACTTGAAGTGCCCGATGGAGACCCCCAGGGCTTCCCAGTCGGCAGCGTCCCATCGGAGGCCGAGGCAGTGGACCAGCTGCTCGGCCACGATACCGGCTTCTGATGGTTGAAGGACTACCTGAAGAATATAAAAGCATGACAGTTGACCAGAAGTTCACCTGACAATGCCTCGACAATGCAGACGTCAATTTCTCGTACTGCACGATTGAAAGAGACATATACTGATATTATCACCCTGTCATGTGCCACGTGCGACCACCATATATCCATATAGAAGACATGGGGAGGTAGTGCTTGATCAACATTACCGTATAAGTATGCCAATTATCCCTAAGGTTATACCAAAGGTAAAGCCATAGGATGAGGTACCTTAAGAATTGTCAGTTGAGCTAGAGCGCGGCGCGCTCATTCTTTCTTCCGTGGTAGAGCTAAATACCTTTACAGAAATAATAAATACATAACGTACTAAGGTCGGGACAACCGGAACTTTACAAACAAAACACAATCAACAACCTGACTATCTACAATTTCTTGAAGAATTTTTTGACGATGCATTGTGGTAAAGAAAAATAAAAAAATTAGTTTATATTTAGTTTATAAGTAGGGGAGACCGAGGTGAGTTGTGACAGAGGACTAGAAACTAGGTCGCAATAGCGAGCGTTTGTTAGTTCAAGTTACGAGCTAACAAACGCACACTGTTGCGACCTCTTTGTAATCTATTAACTAGAAAATAGGTCGCAATAGCGCGCATTTGTTAGTTCAAGTTACGAGCTAACAAACGCACACTGTTGCGACCTAGTTTCTAGTTAATAGATTCCAAAAAATCGACGATGTTCCAACTCTCCTCTGTCACAACTCACCTCGGTCTCCCCTAGTTTTAAGAATTGTATTATATTTTCGCAAAGGTCAGCTGTTGATATCATTTATTTGTAAAGATCATCTATATGTATACCTACACAGTGGACAATAAAGACTTTCTTATTTATTCTTATTCTTACAAAAAGTTTTGCATATTTATTACGAGTTACGATCATGGTACGAATTGGTAGATTTGCTAATTTGGTACAATCTACACTGAACCTAAAAGGTTGTATGGAATCTTACCTACATCGAAAAAACCATACCTACTACTCGTAACAGTCCCGACTGATGTAATTCTAATAACCCTAAACGTTAATGCACTCCATAAATGTTTACGACCTCTAGGTCCGGAAGAACGGGGCAATCAGTTTGATAGAGTGAATCACTTTAATAGGGTAAGCTATGCGAGACGATGCAGGGATAATCAGAGCTGGGGGCCCGATTCGGATTTGAAATAGATATCTTTTAGACATCACCAAGATACGATAACGATATGTTTAACCTCTTGAGGTTCAATGTCCTAATACTAGTACAAATTACCTCCAATGAAATTTAAATCTTAATGAAATGGAATAGAGTTTCTTTTATTTTGTTTCGTTCGATTTTAAAACAAAACAAATTCAACTCTATTTTCTAATACCGTTGATTCAAATTCGATTGCCAATTTTCCTTCTATGGTGGGCCGCTAGAGGTTAAGATCTAACCTGTCAAATTTGACATTTGCTCGATTCTGGAGATACTCTTGAACGATTTCCACAGGATATGACTTAGAGATCCAATTCACATCTAATAGATATCTTACTCTATCTAACGTAAAAGTGACATTGGTTGCCCGAATTGCGCTACAAAAGAGAACTAGTTGATATCTAAAGTCTAAACTATAACTTATCTAGAATGGATCTAGTACGTGTCGTCTCTCGTGAATATCTTGAAGTTCGAATACGGCAGTTTATTGCAGTAGGTCTTTGAACCCAATCTTTCTATTTAACCCTTATTCATTTAGTTTACCTAAGTTGAAAGATATGACCATTTCCGATTAGTACTATCGTCGTAATATAAAAAAAAAACTATTTTTTACTGCACCCAACGAGTAAAAGCTATAATAGGAAACCTCTAACCCGTACCTGAAACTAAGGTAACTATTTTATTTTCGCATCTACATAAACAAAGTTGCTTGAAAATCAACCCTTTTCATCGTCGATCAAAGTATGATAACCTACTATTACTACCAAATTATTACTGCAATAAGAATACATTAATTAACTACGATATCACTTATAAAGATAATTATATTTATTATCTCGTTGACTGGAGTAAATGTCAACGACATTTCTCAAGCCGCATATGGTGTCCACATGGACTTTCATAAGCAAGTCTGATTATCGTGTGGACATTTGATATGTGTGACGTCACTAGTCCCGGGAGGTCCATAAAAACATGGGCGACCTTTTTAGCATTAAAATTGTGTGCGCTTTTAATGATAGGTTGGTATTGATTGTAATTTATGAATAACTTAATGAGGATAACCTTTACAATTTCTGGGGCAAACTGGGTGGGATATGCATTGAGAACAAAAGATATTGAGCTTTCTCTTACGCCTCTTACGGAAATAAATTGTTATACAAATTAACGGGTTCTAACCGTTAGTAATAAGTACATCTTCCTAATTCGACCTTTAAAAGGGCTCGGCACGGCATCGGTCCCTAGTAGGTATCATACTTCGTCGCCATAGCTCTTGCTTACATATCTGTGAATGGAAATCTCTCTTAAATTACAAATTGCGTCGAGCCTGGTAGTAATATTGATAGTAGTCCCTATTGATATCTATTTACTACATAATTATGGACTGTTACAGCAGATCAGCGCATTTCCAGCGCCGCGTCGAAATATCAGACGACTTTGTTATGGAAGGTAGAGGTAAGGAAAACAATCTCCATGTTTCAAAAAGTGTCCGTCAAAAAACTTTAAATAGGTCTCGCTACATTACCTACCTACAATACTTGATAAAAATTTTCTAATCATTGACAGCGCACTTCACTCCGTTAATAACGCCTCCGTTCTTAGCTACTCTAGTGCTACTCTGGAGAGATTTAGAACTATTTACAGCTGACTGCTGGATACTTTTACAACTGTTCTACCATAAGAGATTTCACTCCTTTTACCTACTTTATACTCTATGGACTTTGTGTTTAAAACTTTACAAATTTGCATGACAGTAGCTGTCAATAAATAATGAGTTTTGGCAAAAATTTCATTTTTGGTACAAGCTTTTATCGCTGACTGTACTTTTTATACGACAGACAACTAATACTCATCGAGACAATTCTAAAAACCCCTAACACAATTAGGGTGCGCTGTTTCATCACAGAGTTCCTATGGCCACCTCCTGTCTTCATCATCAGATCAGCTCGATGGTACCATAATATTGCATTGTCATTCGAAATTGCATTGCATGCATGCAAAATTTCAGCACAATCGGAAACCGGGAAGTGGATCAAATTTAACTTGCAAGATTTGATTACAGACCGACAGACAACGGGACAGGTGAAACTAAATAAAAGCTTGTAAAAAGTAGTCCTTACCACATAACGGTCGGATGCATCAGCGTCCTGCACCAAGTCGGCCAGCAGGCAGAAGATGCGGAACAGCTTGAAGACCGACTCATCGTCGAACACAGGCTTATCGCGGCTCAGGTGATGCTTGCGGCACACCAGCCAGCACACCTGGAACAAAGTCCATCGACTTCAATAGGCTATTCTACTTTTTTTATAAGTACTTGTCCTTAAACTACGCCCAAGACCGGTGGACGGGCAGCATCGTCCCTCAAATTCGGTGTACTCGACTGCGATCGCCAACCTGCCTGCCAAGCGTGGCGATTATGGCATTCACCCCCAATAAGGGGGAAGCCTATGTTCAGCAGTGGACGTCTTATGGCTGAGATGATGATGATGACTTTTTTCTACAGTGGCTAAAAAAAAAACTGCATTCCCGTTGCCAGGGAGGGTTTGGGATTATACTGAGCAACTTTTACCACGGGACCAACCCCGACAGCCATGAGGATACGACAAGGAAGAAGAAACCAACCCACCTCACTAATCTTCGTCTCGTATTCCCTGACGACCTGAAGCGTGGTGGTCTTGGGCAGGCTGCTGAACACCTCATGCTGCAGATAGTGTTTGAACTCGTCGAAGGTCAGCTCCGCAGACGACTTGAAGTGGTCGAGGCCTTTCTCAACTCCGTATAAGTCGAGGAGTGTGCCGATGTTCGCAGTGAGCACCTATCGCGAACAAAGTTTTAGTTAGAAAACTTTTCTAATTTATTTTGTGTTTTTAGATCGATTTTATTAAACAAGAATAAAACTGATAGGTACAGCCGTCATTAGAGATATTGACGCGGCCAAGGTGCTCACAAATATCTGAACAGGCCTCTATTGTCAGGGTATTAGAGTGCGTGTTCAGATATTTTTAAACACTGGCCGCTCCGATATATCTGATGGCGACTGTAGTACCTAAATGCCATTTCGACATCCAAACCCAGTCCTCAAGTCTTTAGCATAAAATTATGAATTAGTCTACCAGTAGAGTACAACAGTTTGTAAGTAAGCAGTATTTTCCCTAACTTCTCGTACGCCAAAGGCCTTTAGCCTATGGGTAATTTTTTTATTGTAAGGGCTAACACATCCTTATAAAAACCACTGTAGATAGGTTAGGTAGTAGGTAGGTAACTAACATTCGGTGAGGCTTCTCCGAAGTGCCGATTATGGGAGGTAATGAGTCCGAGGCACGCACTGGCAGTGTTGACTTTCAAAGGGCTTGACGCTTGACGTGCAATTTAAAATATACATAAATAACTTTCGACGAAAAGAACTAACTTATTTAAACGTCATAATCTAATAGAAGGTTGACGTTTAAAATAACACTTGCACAGTCTGGGCTCTCAAAATCGCTGCCACCTTAGATTGTTCTAACTTTATCCACTTTTTTGATGATTTACCAATCTGTCATTTATTCTTATATGAAGAATCTGCCATAACCAGAATCTGCCATAATAACCAGAATCTGTCCTTAACCGAATAAAGGATATCGAGTACCTAACCTATTATATTATGTTTAGCAATGGCTTTGCTATCAGTGTAGCAGTGTCTTCACCTCGACCCCCAAATCACCAAGTATTACGTTACTCTTAGAGTAATGAGCAACTAAGTGAGTAAGTCGACGCTAAACGTGATCCATTATGGCGACAGAGTCGTAGGTAGGTAACGTGCTTTCATAATGAGTGTTTGGTTAATAGGTGCGGTTGTAAACATAGTTAGAAAGACTTGCCTACATGCTGTTGTCAAGCGTTGTGATGGTAATGTTTTTAACAAAACAGGTGATTTTCTTATCTCATTGTGCTTTTTTATTTTTTTATTTGAGTCTTTTGAGAAGGAGACATAAGATCCACGTCCCTTTAGATCCTTTAGAGCTGATTTGTGTGGATGTAAGTAATGTTGAATGATTCAATTGTGAGGAAAATTTAGGCTCTCTTACAACTCTTTCCAACTGGGCTTCAAATGACTTCTGCCGAATGTTTCTATCGCGTCCTTACTTTCCTTAGGGCTTTTCCAAGAGTTTTATTTTAATTTTAAAAAGGAGCAGAACAAGCCAGCTATTTATATAGTTTCAAATAGAACGATCAATTGATTCTAGTCGACAACAGTAACACATATTAAATGGTAATAGCACGAGTCAATTTAGCTCTAGTGCCAAATTGATTCAACAGACATATATATAATAATACATATATGCACATAACTCAGGCAGATCTGTTAGAAATATTTCCTGATAGAACAGTACCTACTCGTATCTACTTGCAAGATGTTAAAATGCCTCTGTTGCAAAGGCCTTCCGTTTATAAATTTAGTAATATTAATGAAAGCCTTTATGAAGTTTTAAAATGTCTATTTTTTCCCCTACCGTCTTACAAGAAAAAGCGGTCAAGTGCGAGTCGGACTCGCCCATGAAGGGTTCCGTAACAGCAAGTAACATAATAAAATTGGGGTTTACGGTTTATGACGTATTAAAAAAAAAACTACTTACCATATCTTGTTCAAACCAATTTTCGGTGGAAGTTTGCATTAATGTACATCATATATTTTTTTTAGGTTTATCATTCTCTTATTTTAGAAGTTACAGGGGGGGGGGGGGGGGACACATTTTACCACTTTGGAAGTGTCTCTCGCGCAAACTATTCAGTTTAGGAGAAAATGATATTAGAAACCTCAATATCATTTTTGAAGACCTATCCATAGATACCCCACACGTATGAGTTTGATGAAAAAAAATTTTTGGGTTTCAGTTCTATGTATGGGGAACCCTAAAAATTTATTGTTTTTTTCTTTTTTTGTATGAAAATCTTAATGCGGTTCACAGAATACATCTACTCACCAAGTTTCAACAGTATAGTGCTTATGGTCGTTTCTCAAAAAGTTGGCACCGCCAGGTTAAAATTTATGTTTTTCAAAAATTTTGCATTTTCGCATTTTTTTTTATTGGGATCGTTAAAAGGCAACTTAAACTATTAGAAAATGTGGAAGGGAAGCAATTCCTTCAATTAGTTTAGAAGATATAGGCGTTTGAAATTCAGGTGAATGATATCAAGGGCAGGTGAAAGATATTTTGTCTCCAGGTTATCGATAGTAGAAGCAGGTTATCGAGAAATAAGTACAAATTCCAATGAAAATATTGACAGGTTATCGAGAGGCGTCATTAACCTGCGTCCGTTGCCGTTAACCTGGTTTCTTGTCATCATTCACCTGTAATGAGTGTCATCCACCTGTCCACCACATCATTTCAATGCCTTCTAAAAAGAATCGAAAAATGTGTCATCATCGATAAAAAGGGAACTTATTGTCCACCACGATGATTAAAATTTTGGATTCTGACCCACCTCACCTTCGATTCGATTCCCAATTTAACAACAAGTTTCTGTGAATAAGTAAACATTCAATCTTGCTGTCTATTCACCCTGGCAGTACCTAGTGGAACTCAGGTTTGGTGCAACATAGACACACGCTGTTTTGGTCATCCAACACGTCTTGATGAGCACTTGGAAGTGCAGTACCCAAGATAGAGCTGATGCTGAGCCCTCGCAGTACCTACTGGAACTCAGGTTTGATGCAACATAGACACACGCTGTTTTGGTCAGTCGACACGTCTTGATAAGGACTTGGGAGGGCAGTACCCAAGATAGAGCTGATGCTGAACCCTCGCAGTACCTAGTGGAACTCAGGTTTGGTGCAACATAGACACACGCTGTTTTGGTCATTCGACACGTCTTGATGAGGACTTGGGAGAGCAGTACCCAAGATAGAGCTGATGCTGAACCCTCGCAGTACCTAGTGGAACTCAGGTTTGGTGCAACATAGACACACGCTGTTTTGGTCATTCGACACGTCTTGATGAGGACTTGGGAGAGCAGTACCCAAGATAGAGCTGATGCTGAACCCTCGCAGTACCTAGTGGAACTCAGGTTTGGTGCAACATAGACACGCTGTTTTGGTCATTCGACACGTCTTGATGAGGACTTGGGAGAGCAGTACCCAAGATAGAGCTGATGCTGAACCCTCGCAGCACCTAGTGGAACTCAGGTTTGGTGCAACATAGACACACGCTGTTTTGGTCATCCAACACGTCTTGATGAACACTTGGAAAAGTGGTTACTAAGATAGAGCTGATGCTGAACCCTCGCAGTACCTAGTGGAACTCAGGTTTGGTGCAACATAGACACACGCTGTTTTGGTCATTCGACACGTCTTGATGAGTACTTGGGAAAGCAGTACCCAAGATAGAGCTGATGATGAACCCTCGCAGTACCTAGTGGAACTCAGGTTTGGTGCAACATAGACACATGCTGTTCTGGTCATTCGATACGTCTTGATGAGGACTTGGGAGAGCAGTACCCAAGATAGAGCTGATGCTGAACCCTCGCAGTACCTAGTGGAACTCAGGTTTGGTGCAACATAGACACACGCTGTTTTGGTCATCCAACACGTCTTGATGAACACTTGGAAAAGTGGTTACTAAGATAGAGCTGATGCTGAACCCTCGCAGTACCTAGTGGAACTCAGGTTTGGTGCAACATAGACACACGCTGTTTTGGTCATTCGACACGTCTTGATGAGCACTTGGGAAAGCAGTACCCAAGATAGAGCTGATGCTGAACCCTCGCAGTACCTACTGGAACTCAGGTTTGATGCAACATAGACACATGCTGTTTTGGTCATTCGACACGTCTTGATGAGCACTTGGGAGCGCAGTACCCAAGATAGAGCTGATGTTGAACCCTCGCAGTACCTAGTGGAACTCAGGTTTGGTGCAAGGTCAGGTCAGGTTAGGTCCGGGTTCAGGTTCAGATAAGAGCCGGGATCCAGGTCCAGGTCCGACTCCGGGTTTGAGTCTAGGTCCGGGTCCGAGTCACAGTCCGGGTCCGAGTCCGGGCCCGAGTCTGGGTCCGGGTCCCAGCCCCAATCCCAATCCAAGTCAAAATCTAAATCGCCAAATGTACTATGCATCGTTGAAGAGTTCTGTTCTAATCATCATCAACAGTTCCACTTCATCAAATGCAACAGTTTTTAATGAAAATGCTTGATTTTCTGATGAAAATCCAAAAGTCACTATACGCATGCCTTTAAGATTTGAGGAGTTCCCTCGATTCCTCATGGATCCCATCATCAGAACTCGAGATTGACAAAAATGCAGCTTATAAACTTATCTTGCTTAACAAACATAACGAAGAGGACAAATCGCCAAACGTGAACTATGCGTCGTTGAAGAGTTTCGTTCTGATCTTCATCAGCAGTTCCACTTCATCCAATGTCACTTTTGTGAATGTATATGCTTGATTTGTAAATAAAAACACAAAAATCACTATATGTATGCCTTTAAGATTTGAGGAGTTCCCTCGATTCCTCATGGATCCCATCATCAGAACTCGAGATTGACAAAAATGCAGCTTATAAACTTATCTTGCTTAACAAACATAACGAAGAGGACAAATCGCCAAACGTGAACTATACGTCGTTGAAGAGTTTCGTTCTGATCTTCATCAGCAGTTCCACTTCATCCAATGTCACTTTTGTGAAAGTATATGCTTGATTTGTAAATAAAAACACAAAAATCACTATATGTATGCCTTTAAGAATTGAGGAGTTCCCTCGATTCTTCATAGATCCCATCATCAGAACTGGGTTTTGACAAGAACGGGACTAATCTGCATATACTTATACTTTTTACAAAACATTTTAATATATGTCTAAAACTAAAAACCCTCATAAGGTACCTTTTCCCGTGGGACGTCACAAATCTAGCTTGAGTATATGTAACGTGGATTTTAAATAATTATCGATCACCTGTCATATGGCAGGTGAATGACGCTTCGTTCACCTGCCATTGCATCATTCACCTGACTTTTTTGGACAGGTTAACGAGACTCAAGACAAAAGTACAAAAATTTCAATAATATGCAGCTTTAACAGACAGGATAGTTTTTATTCCTAAATTAACACACAAAAGCGATATAACCGCTATATAATTATATAGTTACGAGTATTAGTTGTGGTATCAGTGACATTAACCTGCCGCAAAATCTCATCCACCTGGCAGTTTTAGCCAGGTGGACGATATGCAGGTGATGGGGAAAATGGCAGTTATATCGCGAATACACAAAATGTATTAGCTTGATGAACTCCATACTTAGGCATATAAAACTAAACTATTGTTTACGTTACATATCTTGATAGTAATGCGATAGGTTACATAATTAGCAAGATATCGACTCCAGGATAAAGAGTACTTACCCATTACAAACTCCAATTTCCGATACTTTGTCGTTTGTGTTTTATTTGCGAAGCACAATAACCACGTCTTCGTCCTACCAGGTGATAGCTGATGAGTGACGGCTTCAGCTCGTGCGGAGTGAGACGGGAAAGATGCGGTGGGGGTTATACAATCGTCGTGAACGTGACGCGCCAGGTGACTGTTAAGAATTGCCTTGGACAAACTTTGAAGCCGAATAACTTAAAATATAAGTATAATATTGTTATGCGATAGTAATACTTTAAAAGTTAAGGATATATGTTAATAAAATACGGTAATGCCGTTAAATTAAGTTAATATTTTGTGTGGTTTTCATAGCTCGGAACATCAGTACCTCGCGTTGGGACACGGCAGGTTAACGGATAAACGTAGTTACAATATTTTTTTTGTAATCAATATTTATTAAATCTTTTTCAAAGTATTAGGCCTCTGTGTAAAAAGTCTCTCTAAATATTAATTTTTTATATATAAAAATAGTACATAACGAAAAAAAAGTTCTAACATAAACCTATTTACAGGTGGCGGTGCCAACTTTTTGAGAAACGACCTTATACTTTCGGAAAAAAGTGGCTGTGACATACGGACGGACAGACAGACAGACAGACAGACATGACGAATCTATAAGGGTTCCGTTTTTTTGCCATTTGGCTACGGAACCCTAAAAAAACTAGTTAGTATAAGGAAAGTATAGTCACACCAATAAAAGTCTGCAGCGGATTTGATAGCCCACGCAGTGTTATTTATACATCATAATTTCATAGAAGTTTGACGTTTAAAATGACACTTTCACTGCGTGGGCTATCAAAATCGCTGCAGACTTTTTACGGTCTGACTATACTTACCTCTGTCACCTACAAGTCAAACGTCTCTGAAAGTGGACTGTACTAGGGCTTGCAATATCGGATGGTTTCCAATTTCGGAACTAATTTTCGATATTGGATTCCAATTCCGGAATTCCGGAACTGGTTCCGGAATTAGGGTATATCATATTTTTATTCGATTTTTTTGTAAAAAACGACAAAAAATGTGAAATTCTGATATTTTACGTTTATTAAAGTTAGTATTGTTTCAGAGAAATTTAATTTGTAGTAGGTAGCTACGTTTTTTCACCTTTTATTTTACCAGTTTATACAATTAATGGTTAATGGTGCTGTTTAATGGTTACTTTTATTCACTTCTATGATACGGGGCATTTGGCGAAGCTATAGTTGCTAGCGTACCATTCGATGCATAATTTTATAAAATAGTTAAATATAATAGCTTCCCACTTTTCCTAACCTAGTATTCTCTCTGAATCGAAGATAAAGAATCCAAATATTATTAAATTTCAATTCTTAAAATTCGCTTATGTAGGATTTAGACTATTCTGACTATTCTAAGCAAGTAAATCACATTGCTTTTTTTTATGAGCCCATATTGTCCCACTGCTTTAGTAGTTCACTAAATGACTAAGAGGCACTTAATAACAACAAAAAACACAAGTATAGTGTAGTTTCTTAACAACGTTCAATAATAAACGTATTAAAACCTAAAAAAAAAGTACTTAAATCCAATTCCGGAATTTTCGATATTCAGTTGTATCAATTCCGGAATTGTAATATCGGAAAATTTGACCGAGATTCCGGAATTTCGAAATTCCGGAATTCCGGAATGCAAGCCCTAGACTGTACACCCAGCTGCAAAAGTGCATGTCCACTGTATTAATGAATTCCACTCATAATTTGCCCATTCAATTTTGCAGTTCGCAGTAGATGCAAAATAAAATATAACGAGTACCTAACAGCTATGTGCCTTGGCCATTACAAATAATAGTGTAGCAGTAGTACGGTAGTTACGATACATACAATTACCTATAGCCTTGGCGAAATATCGGTACTGTAAACATTGTGTCTATAGTAATCAATTATTTCGCCTACGTTTAGTCTTAACACTTCTCGGTGAGACTGTTAATGGAATAACAGCTCTATCAACATAACGCAAGGTATATTATATTTATGATAAGTTATAATTTGTGAACCAAAACAGTCAGACGGTGAGTCAGCGAGGAATGACCTATCGCCCACACTAACTCGATACGATTATGAAAATTACTTATGATAGTTATATAACTAGTTTATAGTAAGCTATGTTTTATCTCTACAACTCAGATGACTCGTTGGTGCGGTTAGCGTTATATTATAGGCACATATTTAAGTATATCAAGTACCTACCCATTTAAACTTAGGTCATCTATGACCTCCAACGAAATTAGAAACCGTATTAACCTACTACTACCTTACTCATGTACCACTCCCATAAAAGTAATTGTAAGTAGGTAGGTAATTCCATATTTCTAAATATTTGTGTTGTGCATTTATGGTCAGCCAACGACCATGTTTAGTACTTTAGTGTTCTTTGTGTAGGTATTCTGGACACTTTGTAGACTGACTTCTAGGCTTTTACGTAAATCATGGTAAAGAACCATTTTCAAGGGTATTGGCGCAATAATCTAGAGACTCGCTCGTTTCGGTACAATATTTAGATAAATTCACTTACACGTTCTAACTTTATTTTTGGTACAGTCAAATGTAAAAATATGGGTGCAGACATCATACTCAAAAATATGTCCCATAGCTCTATGTCAGCGAATTAAAAAGTATGGGACATATTTTTGAGTAAGTTATATATATATTATTGTATATGCCCTATGCCCCATATTTTTACACTTGACCGTACAATATTTTATCATCAACTTTTCTATGATACTAAGATAGGTGTAAAAGCCTATTATCTAGACACGCGGCAGCGTGTCAAGCCAAGTTCAAGCAAAGGAACTGGCTAGCCAGCGCTGAGTGTAATATTACACGAACCACTTTGTGCCACTTTTGACCCTTCTATAACTCAAAACATCTTTGATGTAAACACATAAAACTACGTGTGTTTAATTATATCCATAAGGATATCTAGAAGCCCAAATTTCATGAAGCTAGCTCAAACGGTTATAAAGGTATGAAGGTCAAAAAGTCGTAAATTTTAAGACTGACTTATGACTTATAGTACCTAAACCTAACCTACTTCCAGATGACCTAGAAGGATGAAATTTGGAATCCAGCTTGGTTATTGTGTGTAACCGTAGGAAAAAATCTAAAAATAAAATAAAGTTAAAAAATAGGGGGGGTCCCCATACAAAAAAACCACGTTTTATTGGGACTGACATATAAGTACCTAAACCTAACCTACTTCCAGATGACCTAGAAGGATGAAATTTGGAATCCAGCTCGGTTATTGTGTGTAACCGTAGGAAAAAATCTAAAAATAAAATAAAGTTTAAAAATAGGGGGGGTCCCCATACAAAAAAACCATTTTTATTGGGACTGACATATAAGTACCTAAACCTAACCTACTTCCAGATGACCTAGAAGGATGAAATTTGGAATCCAGCTCGGTTATTGTGTGTAAGCGTAGGAAAAAATCTAAAAATAAAAAAAAGTTTAAAAATAGGGGGGGTCCCCATACAAAAAAATATTTTTTTATTGTAGCGTTGGAACCGTTACAAGCAGATATTTGAAACTACCCCAATATATGTATTATTATATTTGCTATATTAAAATAAAGTTTAGTCAAAAAATAAGTGGTGTCCCCATACAAAAAACTTGTAATACGCTCTAAACAACCGGCCAACGGTGTGTCGTCGGCGGCGCGCGGCACCACATAATTATACAAAGAACAGAAGTAAAAACCATACAGCGGAAACACAAGAAAAAACATTAAATCTCAATACCTGCCTAGTTTTCTTTACAAAAAGTATTGATATCCCACCAAAAACATAAATGTAAGAAAGGAGAGCCAAGTTCAATACAAAAATTTTTGCTTGGCTGTGGGGCTCGCCGCAAAAAGAAAGGAGATCTAAATGAGTGCCACTGCCAAGTTCTATGCAAAATCCAAATAATATATGTATTTATAGGAACAAAATAACATTATAAACAAGTATTAAACTCTATTTCTTTGCTTTATTGGATACCTATAACAATTGCTGTTATTTAAAAAAATGTGAGATCTTAAAGTAGGTTAGATTTGGCTTGGCCAGGTTTTATCAGAATTACAATATATATAAAATGATTGATATAATGAAAACTGGCCAAGTCAAATCTAACCTACTTTAAGATCTCACATTTTTTTAAATAACAGCAATTGTTATAGGTATCCAATAAAGCAAAGAAATAGAGTTTAATACTTGTTTATAACGTTATTTTGTTCCTATAAATACATATATTATTTGGATTTTGCATAGAACTTGGCAGTGGCACTCATTTAGATCTCCTTTCTTTTTGCGGCGAGCCCCACAGGCAAGCAAAAATTTTTGTATTGAACTTGGCTCTCCTTTCTTACATTTATGTTTTTGGTGGGATTTACTTTTCAGGAGGATCCTAACCATCTCAAACTCAATGAGGTTTTAAGATTTGATTTAAATATCTAAATAAGATTTCATTTAGGTTACAAAATAAAAAAACCTTGATGACATTTGTCAACCTTGAGGTCGGTCCTTTTTTTTTGGCAATGGATTGTACCCAATTAACACCCACCATTAGATTATTTGTGGCAATGTAGGTATAATAACCTGTCGGTAGCTCAGCAAAAACTATACCCATATTAGTAACACGGTCGGTATAAGCGATTGTCCTCAACTTATCATTGATTGTGGTTGATATTAATATTCTACTGTTTTACCAGTAATATTATCTATCTAATAGACACGCAAACTATCAGCCGCCACTCTGTTACGTATAATAATCTTGTAATTAATGTTCTAAGGTACCTATTCTGTCTAAGGTACCTTTGCAGCTTGCTATGCGACGACATTTTGTGGAACTGCCATTACACCTAATCGTCAAATTTCTATGAAAATATGAGATTTAGAGTGGCACTTCCACACTTTATCCATGCTCGGTGCAGAGTTAGCACAGACAGACTCTAGTAAATGTTTAAATCAGAAGTAGGTTGTTTATAGGTCAAGAAATGAATGCTCAAAAAACGTTGTAGAGGGAAATGTTAGGAACACAATTTTTGACTCCGTAACTTTGTTTGGACTAGTTAGGAGGTGAACATATCAAAAGTCCCCGGCTGTAGCCCCGCTGCTGGGGGGAGAGGGGGGTAAGAAGGTCGAATTTTTCGGTTTTTCATTGATATCTTGGGAACTTTGCGTCTTAGCGACATGACTACTAAGACAAACCGAAAGCTGATAAAATTAGTTACAAGTTTTATCCTGTCAAGTTTTTCGACATCATTAATAGTTTTTGAGATACCCGCTCTTGAAAGTTTATTTAGGGATTTTAATTTTATCTTGATATCTACGTCAGTGAAGCTGTTAGGCCATGTTTGGTATCATTTTCGTATAAATCGGGGGTGCTGAATTCATTTATGATATCACATTGACACCATTCCGAAGTAAATCCAAAATTTAAAAATAAATATTTTTTTAAATCCCTCTTCACGCTTAAACCGCTGAATCAATTCCGTTGAAATTTGGTATAGAAATAGTTTAAATCTCGACACACGACGTAGGATAGTTTTTATAACCAAAAGCATCTTTTGAGGGTGTGAAAAGTGGGGTGGAAGTTTGTATGGGGAGTCAATAACCGCTGAACCGGTTTAGATGAAATTTAGGACGGAATACATCTGTGATTTAGATGAAAATGATACCAAACATGACTTCAAACCTTACCTTGAGCAGTATTAACCTCAGGAATTCAGTTTCGTCGACGAAGTTGAATTCCCCCCATACTCCATTTCACAACTTTAAAGGATGATTATTGAGATAAAAAGTATCTTATGTCCTGTCTTGGGACTCGAAATATCGGTATACCAAATTTCAATTAAATCGGTTGAGCGGTTTAAGCGTGAAGAGGAATTAAAAAAAAAAGGTATTTGTTTAAAGTTTATATGTTTTTTCTTAGGAATGGTGTCAATGTGATACCAAAACTGAATTCAGCACCCCCGATTTATACGAAAATGATACCAAACACGATCTAGCAGCGTCACTAATGTAGATATCAAGATAAAATTGAAAGCCCTAAATAAACTTTCAAGAGCGGATATCTCAAAAACTATTCAAGATATCGAAAAACTTGACTGAATAAAACTTGTAACAAATTTTATCAGCTTTTGGTTTGTCTTAGTAGTCATGTCGCTAAGATGCAAAATTTCCAAGATATAAGTGAAAAACCGAAAAATGAGACCTTCTTTCCCCCCTCTACCCCCCAGCACCGGGGCTACGGCCGGGGACTTTTGATATGTTCACCTCCTAACTAGTCCAAACAAAGTTACGTAGTCAAAAATTGTGTTCCTAGCATTTCCCTCTATAACTTCTTATTGCTTGGCCTATTAAGGTTTATGTCTTTTAATATACAGTACCTGCGGGCAAAATTGTTTTTAAGGAAAATATAAACACAAAACATTTTCAATAGGTTTTATACGACTGTTTGGCAAATGTTTGTATCATTAATACGTTATCCGATACAAAAAAAAACCGCACACGAAGGTTTCCGCAAACCTACGCAAAAAACGGCAAAAAAATCACGTTTGTTGTATCTCGCCCTACTTAAATATTTATTATATTCTGTTTTTAGTATTTATTATTATAGCGGCAACAGAAATACCTAGTGACATCATCTGTGAAAATTACAACTGTCTAGCTATCACGGTTCATGAGATAAAGCCTGGTGACAGACAGACGGACAGTGGAGTCTTAGTAATAGGGTCCCATTTTTACCCTTTGGGTACGGGTAAGGGTTAATCCTAAAAAAGAAATTAATATTGCATTAAGCAATTTAAGTAGTTACGTATTAACTACCTATATATCTACTTATATTTAGTTACGTTTCCATTTATTGCGAGTCGTATGACCTTACTTACCATTTAGCCAGACAAGTTTATGGATTAATCATTACAAGCATAAATAGAATATTTCAACGCTCGTTACTTATGCTAGTTTTTTGCTAGGTGCTAAACTTAGTCACAGTTACTGGCTACTGTTTTGTGCTTAGGTTACTATTACTAGGTACCTAACTATAAAACTTACATGTAGGTACAATACAATAACATGTGCCTACTTGTATTTAGAGAATTTACGTTACCTAGCTGCTTTATTTACCTACCTACTCGTACTTAGACATTCAATTTCTAGGGTCTAGGTGTTGGCGGTATAGGCAAGTAGGTATATGTATTCAACTCAACTGTATTACATTATTGACGGATTGGATTTTTTTTTCACCACGACGGTGGCAAACAAGCCCGTGGACTGCCTGATATTAACGGCGCGATTCTGGAAAGTATTTAGAAATTCACTAGATATGAAATAATAAAGATATGTGACGTTCCACGGCAAAAGGTACCTTATGGCGGCTGGCGTTTACGCTATTATTAACGCCGCTCCAATATTCACCCGGGGCAATGATACCTTTTGCCGTGGACCGTCACATATCTTTACTATTTCATATCTAGTGAATCTCTAAATCATTTCCCGAATCGCGCCGTAAGTAGCCACTGCAGCCGATGTCGAATTATCAGACCTCATTTGTTTAAACTTTAAATCATAAATGTCACGTCGAGCTTTAAGTGCTTATGATACGAATCTGTCAACATTACGAGATAAAATTGAATCGGATACTGGATTTAAATCTCATAATAGTCGTGTCACTCGTGTCCAATTATAGGTATTTAATCAGTAATATTTTTGGACGGCTGTGCGAAAGCTGACACAAGAAGGTTTTTTGACATTTGGAAAGAAACTAGGGTTGTTGAGTTGAGTTGTCTGGTTACTAAATTATAATAACACAAAACACTTTTGTTACGAAATAAAATGTAGAGACTACGGTTACGTAATGATGGTTGTTTTTGTCTACTGACAGCGTAATAATGACTGACTGTCTGTTTTTTTTTTCAAACTTGCAGTGTTAAAAGTGATGATAATGTTATTAATATACATCGTACGCGGTATATATTGGAAGGAAATGCATTTGTATTAGATACCAGGATACCACCGTGCAAGGCTTTTTAGGTGTAAGAAGTAGGAATTTATTTTTCATTGATTTACGTTACATTACGTTTCAATTTAATAGCAATAGAGGACTCTATCTATCCTTTTGTTTGAAGCACGACTTTATTAAACAAGTAATACTTGTATCTACAGTATTTTAGGAATGTCTAATAGGCCTATTCGGATTTCGAGATAATCACAAGATCTAGAGACGATTTAGAGATCAACTAGATCGACGGTAGATATCGACTAGATGTGACTTGGATCAAAAGTCATAGCTTGTCGAAATCGTTCAAGAGGACCTCCAGAATCGCGGAAACGTCAAATTTGTCATACCTATCTTACAAATATCTTTAAATTATCCATATCGTAACTTGTTGAAGTCTAGTAGAAATCTAATTCATTTTCCGAATCGAGCCGTAAGGCATAATAATTTGCGGCATAGGCGCCAAGACATCCGGTTCGAGTTAAATTAACATTTATCATATATATGCAAACCAAACACTACTCTAAATGCGCATTATTTGTTCTGTTCTGTGCTGTTTCCAACATGCCCTTACATGGTCGGATATTTGTACTATTTAAGTAGGTAATCTACAACAATAATTTAATACAACAATCATAAGTAATACATAGGCAAATACATAAGTAGGTAATCTTAGTGCAAACATTTAATAATTGTAAAAAAATATTTAGCGGAAGTAAACACGTATGTAAACTAATTAAGATAATATATGAGAATGAGAAAACTATGATTTTTTTTAAACTTTTTTCGCTTTATACGTTCGGTGGCGCCCCGTTTCCAATACAGTCAATTATAAAAATATGGGTGCATACAACTTACTCAAAAATATGTCCCATAGTTCTTAATTCGCTGACACGATCTACGGGACATGTTTTTGTGTATGATGAGTGCACCTATATTTTTACACTTCTCCTTCTTCCTGGCGTTATCCCGGCATTTTGCCACGGCTCATGGGAGCCTGGGGTCCGCTTGACAACTAATCCCATGATTTGACGTAGGCACTAGTTTTTACGAAAGCGACTGCCATCTGACCTTCCAACCCAGAGGGGAAACTAGGCCTTATTGGGATTAGTCCGGTTTCCTCACGATGTTTTCCTTCACCGAAAAGCGACTGGCAAATATCAAATGATATTTCGTACATAAGTTCCGAAAAACTCATTGGTACGAGCCGGGGTTTGAACCCTCGGCTCCGGATTGAAAGTCGCACGCTCTTACCGCTAGGCCACCAGCGCTTCCTATATTTTTACACTTGACTGTACAAAATGAACATTGTTCTTGGCAGTGAATATGTATTCCCTTAGCCTCAAAATCCGCTCAACCCCCCCCCCCTCAAAATCCGCTCATGGCAGGCGTGTTTCACTCCGCGATTTCGAAGCTTTGCTAGAGGTAGCTAAAAGTACATCCGTTCGACCCCAATTTTGGGGTTTGCCTTAAGCCGCGCGTGGCGCTGTCGCCACCTAGTGGCCATATCTGTGCTGACCGTAACAGACGCGTTTTGTTAGAGAGTGAGTCTTCTGTAGCTCTACTATCAGTTGGCAGAGTATTTTTCACTTACTTTCAGTGAATAAACGTGCCGTGAGTCACGTTTTACGTTTCTTTACGGTCTTATGTACCTAACTTCACTCCACTCCAAACGATGCTGTCCCTTTCTAAGTATACTAAAAAACAGAGCAAGAGTTATATCGGAGTTTTATACAGCGCCTCTAGGACTCACTTAAAGAACTAAATAAGAAAATTGACACATTTTCTCACGTCTACGTAATTTACTATCTATGCATCTCGCTCTCGCATATTAGTGCAAATGAGATGCACAGAAAGTAATGTTACATATACTGATGGTAGCCGTGAATATGGAGGGTAGAGGTAAGGAGAATCCTTTATGACTTTATGAGAAAACTCCTTTATGGGAGAATATTTGCAAAAACTGGGCACGCTGTCAGCTATTATAATTTTTCTAAATCTCTCCAGAGTAGCGAAAAAAAGAAAACCCATAAACCTAGTTTTTCATTGTATCAATACCGTACTAAAAATCATGGGGAATGGAAGATACTCGTATTTACAAGTGGAAAAACGTTTTCTCTTTTTGTATGGACGATTACGTAGTATACTTCCCTCTTAAGGTTTTTGACGGACACTTTTTCATTATTAATTACATGGAGATTGTATTCCTTACCTCTACCATCCACTAAGAGCATTTAGAAGGGAGATGTCATCGCTGTCATTTTCTTTACAAAACAGTCTGCCGATTTTTGCGGGGGAGGGGACGTCAAATGTATTGCTATTTCTACATGATTTGTACGTAACGTACAAATAGCCATGTCAGTCCATACAAAAGTTTGCACAATTGGGTAGGTAAAGTTTTTTGAAGATAGGCAAATTATTTATTTTTTTGATAGTATTCATTATAACGATCACGGAAATGCAGCTCTTTTAATTTTATTTCATTTTATTGATTAAATATATTTTTTTAAATGATCGATATGACGTTTGTGAGGTGGAATGGCAGATCCTAGTAATTCCTTTGCGCGTAGTAAATGGGGCGAGATAGAAAAAAAAACGATGTCAACTGTCAGTGTCACTTAGCTGTCATTGCCGAAAAATAACGGACAAGCCTCATTTTCTGTTACCTTGCGAAATGCTATTAATGTTATCATTGAGATTTTCGACGACCTCAGCACGACCCACGGACTTCTGATTCCCCGCGACATCTGCGCGTATTTGGACAAAGATTGAATTTACATTCGACAACTTGGCACTGCATATTGGACAACGTTTTCTTCCCCACCCCTACACGACGACCCCTGCGCTGACCCTTGGACTGAGTTTTGCAAGAAAAAATAACAATAAGCGAGTTCATGCGAGATTGCGAGCAGATTCTACAAATTTGAAATTATTATCATAACAGTGATAAGCACAATGCCGCTGAATTAGAGGAGCAATGGCCGTACAGGAGTACGTATCCGTGAAATACATAGGTATATAAAACTTGTGTTTTGATTTTTATTATCGGATTGCCATGAACTGTTAAGTTCGTAAACAAGAAATCGGTATAATTTTTTTAACAATTTCAGCCATCTGAGCTTAGTTTTGCGTGGTTATTCTCATTTCATGAGTGTTGTTCTTCTTTTCAGGTGGATGTAAACATTCATTGGCGGTATTATACTGATGGCTAATTAGAACCATTGAGCCATCACATACTTCCGTGCAGTGTTATTGGGCTAAGCCTCGAGCATCTTGTGAATGTGAATGATATAATTATTTCCATAAAAAAGAACAATCGTATTAGGACCAAGATATCCCGAGAAACTAAAGACATTTTATAGAAAATGCGATAAAATAAAAATGGGAGACTCTTATTTTAACAATGTTACAAGATCATGACAATGTTATGGTCTATACTCAGGGCCGGATTAACCCTAAGTCAAAGTAGGCAACAGCCTAGGGGCCCGCCTCGGCTTGGGGGCCCCGCCTCGGCTAGGGGGCCCCGGCGGCTCAGCGCGCACCAAATATAATTCTCAAAAGGCTCAGAATTCATGAGTTAATTTTTTTATGTTATAATAATGAATATGCTTTGTTATTGTTTTTTTTTCGATCCATTCTTTAAATTAATGAAATACTGTAATAAAATTGAAGCAATACGTAAAATTTTACGAGGCGCATTCTGCGTAGGTACCTGTTGTAAAGTTGTAATAATAGAGGTTTTCTTTATTGTGTTCCACATCTCCTCTACTTCAGCTTAGCCTTTGGCGTCGCTGCGCCAAGCTCGGCCTGCGGTCTCACTTTTTCATACAAAGGACATTGGTTCGTGTCTGTGCTGAACTATTTATCCTGAAGCCTGATGAAGCACGGCTTTGACTTCGCATGAAAGCTCGCCTCACTGGGGCACTTCGGACTTTTAGGCCCAGATGAAGATCGATACCCGGCCTTTTAACACGGTTTCACAATTTGCGATATTGTCAAAAATTTTCGCGCTCGCTACGCTTGCGTTTATTTTTGGCTCTTGAATTGATTATGTATCTGCCTCGCTTAAAATTGGCCATTAGAGGTAGATAAGAAAGTGACGCTGAAGCTCTCATCTTTGGTATTCCACTGGGAATTGGCCTTAAGCCTAAAGGGCTCTCCCTACACTTGACGCGACGCGGAATCGGCAAAAACCGATAGAATAAAGCTTTATGTCCACGCAATAAGAGCGAAAAAGACATCGTTCGATTTGGATCGGCTCGGCCGACGCCTGAAGATTGAAATTAAAAACGCAATATTTTATTTCCCTGTACTGAATGTGCTGTGTGCAGAATTGACTGTAGGGGACCCCGAGCTTCGCACTGCCTAGGGGCCCCGACATCCTTAATCCGGCCCTGTCTATACTTATTAAAATTTTAAAACCAACATGTCTTTATCTTTGACTTGAAAATGTACAAATTATTTGGGTTAAGTTTTATGAAATTTATACTAAAAATCTATTATTAATTTATATGGAATTGCATATAAATTAATAATAGACCAAGGAAAAGTTGCATTTAGCCAACGGAAACCATTCGTTAAACCTTACAAATATGTCAAATTATCATGAACTCGATGTTGCTTAAGGCGTATCCAGATTAGTCAATTTTTACTCCAATCTGATTAAATTGCCCGATCGAATCGGGACGTGCGGACGCAAACGCCAATTTGGCTCGCCGAATTCAACCGCCGATAATGACCGATATTCACGATAAAATTAGGTGCGGAAGCAAGAACACCAATTTTTGACGCTAGGATTTTCGTTATGGGGCATTTTTTCAATATAAAGAGCTCTAATATCACCATAAATCTAAAATTGGAGATTGACGCCAATGTCATTTCTGATCAAATCGACCGATTTGATCAGTCCCGTCTGGATACCGCTTTAGCACCGCGAAAGGGCGCTGCGCGGTGCGCGCGCATTGACGCATGCGCGTACCGTATGCTTAGTATCTGTGGTAATATAATTTTAAAAAATATGCAAATAAAAGGCGGCAAAGTTTATTCGTTGTGCAATACTCAATAAGGTACCGCTTGTTATTTTAATACTCGTTATAAACAAAATCGTACGGCAAGCAACATCTGTGCCTGATGTCAGCAGTTGACCACGACACTCTGCAAAGAGTATAACGACTAAGAAGGAGAATAAACAAATTGAGTTCAAGTGATGAATGAAAACGACATGGAATAGACGGCACAGCACACCGCCTCATTTGAAAGCAGAAGCAAACTTAATAATGAATAACTAGCTTTCTGCTAAGTCCAGGGACAAATACAACAGGACTTACGACATGCTCATGCTGTGGAAGGACAGCCAAAACGCAAGAAACACCTCTGAAAGTGGTTTTTTAGCGTATTTCTGTGACCAAGCGAAAACTATAGTTGGTCAAGCAGATCTTGTCAGTAGAAAAAGGCGGCAAGTTTGAAAAATGTAGGCGCGAAGGGATATCGTCTAATAGAAAATTTGAATTTCGCGCCTTTTTCTACTGACAAGATTTGCTTGACCATCTATAAAAAGCCATCTACATTTAATATAAACTAAGAATATGCGTTGTTTTTTTAATTGTATTCGCATCACTTTACCCCTATTAAATCGGCTTTACTAAATTGAATTCGTTTTATTTCCTCACATAATTTGAGAATAGTGCTTATTAATGTATACCTCAATGGAAGCAAAAATGTACCTACAATTTTTGCGAGTTGATACACTTGCTACTGGTGTTTAGTGGCAAATGTATTAAACTCGCAATCAACACTAATCATTATGTGAAGGCCCTAATGTGAAGCACACTTATCCAACAGACATACTTATCCATATTGACCATATTTGAACCTCTCAACTCTCTTCAAGGGTACGCCTCACAGCATGATCCTAGGTATTGTTGTAATAAAACGAAACGAAATTTACTGGATTTATATTATATTATTTTGTAAGTTTTCTAAAGTACAGTCGCCATCAGATATATTGGTGCAGCTAGGGTGCTCATGAATATCTGAACACGCCTCTATTATCAGGGCGTTAGAGTGCGTGTTCAGATATTGTGAACACCTTGCCGAGCCGATATATAACAGCCAATAACGACCTAGTTATAAGACTATTACAATCTTAATCATTATGTATGTACAATACAACAATCACGTTTATATAGTTCTCACAAACGTATAAGTTACCATTTTGGCCAATATATCTTCAAAGCTTGCCACCGAATTGCTGTTAAACACTTTGCTGTGCTGAAATACGCTGAATTTGGAAAGTAATGTCTGTTCTTCCTAAAAAACGGTACCTTCCTACAAAACGGTACAAAGCACTTGGAGTTCATCTCTGTAATATTCTATTTCCATTCGAACGTTTCCGGGATCGTCTCCATTGTGTTGATACTGAGATCCAAAATGACTCGTGTAGCAGTCCAAGTCGTCGTGAAGGCATTAAAGAAAATGTTCTCCAAGAAGCAGTGCCAAGTAGTCGAAAGCACTCGTTATCATTATCAAAATATCCGTGTTGATCATGCTAGGGACATTAAAATACTTATTCTAGAAATTACACCGACATCCAATTACAAGAAAACACAAAGGTTTCGTTCGACCATTATTTTCATGTTATTTTCCAAGAATGACACTGACAGTTGACATCGTTTTTTTTTCTATCTCGTCCCATTTACTACGCGCAAAGGAATTAATTACTCGCATCTGCCATTTCACCTCACAAACGTCATATCGATCATTTAAAAAATTATATTTAATCAATAAAATGAAATAAAAATAAAAGAGCTGCATTTCCGTAATCGCTATAATGAATACTATCGGAAAAAAATATAATTTGCCTATCTTCAAAAAACTTTACCTACCCAATTGTGCAAGTTTTTCGGCAGAGGGGTAAGTAATAATGTCAGGAAAAAAATAAAGAGTATACCTACGAGACTACTACGACTATGATATTTGATTTATTCGGTTGTCAATATAAAACAAATGTAGGTGTTCTTTCTTCTCGTATGAGACGCCATTACTATGTAGTCTTGCTTGAGATTAATAAACATTACCAATATGGTGTTAAAACAAGCTTTTCTTTCCTGCTTGGAACCCTAATCCTAAATCCTAACAGTAAGCACTCAATGGCCACTCCAGTTATTAAATGCTCTAAGACCAGTTTTGTCACTTTGTTACTGACTCAACCTTCATTCTACAATTTTTTTAAGATTTGACGTTGCCATAGTTACGAAAATAATAAACACATCAATGTTAGTAAACAATGTATAAATTAAAATATAATTGTATTCAAGACAAAAATTGCAAAATATGATAATTACGTAAACATCATTAATAATCGAGTTAAAATTATGACATTGCGTGTTAAAAAATAGGAAGCAAAGTATACGGCGCGATTATACAGGCTACTTTTGGCTACATATTTATTACCTATGATGAAAATAATACACACATGAGAAGAAATCTCAAAATATTAAAATAGGTACGTATCAGTCACGGTCACGTATCGGTCCGCTTCAGTCCGCATCATGACAGCGGCCGTCTCCTACTGCTAAGTAACATTATCTAATAGAGTGTCCGGAAAGAGAAAAGTCGTGAAATTTAGGGGAGCCCATACATTATACCTACGACTCTTCTCTTTCCGCACAGACCCTACGTATGACCTTAATAGCGATTTTAATTTTATAGTACCTATATGATCTCGAGTATATTTCAGTGCCAAGCGCCCCATTTCCAATACAAAATGAACCCACGCAGCGGGTTTTTGGCAATAAATGTGTTTAAATCTTATTTAAATTTTCAGATTCAGAATCACCAGCAAAAGTTTTTGAAGAAAGTTTTATATTTCCTGTTACCAAGTTGACATGAAAAACGATTACCTAGGTACCAAACACAATAATTTGAACAACGGAAAATAAAATAATACTTAGTAAAGAAAAATAAATAAACCCACAGAACATTTGTATGTTTTATTTTATTTAAGATAATAATGCTTAATCGTATTTTATTAAGCAATTCTTGTGTAAATATTATAATAGGTCTTGCGGTATGTCTTATTCTTACTATGTGTTATGTGCACCCAGCAACAAGAACAGAACATGTCTATGTACCGCTCCTTGTATTGAGCCTTAATTCTTAATACATATGTAACTTCTACATGCATACATGATGCAATCCGGGTTTTCATGGAAATGTTGTTTTCAATCAGCTTCTTGCCTAAAACCAAAAACTGCTCTTAAGCAATGTGATTTTCGCAAATGTAGCAGTAGAAATAGGAAAATATGATGTCAAGTATAACTCATTACCTTTGTACTAAATCAGCCTTTTATCGAACTATTAATTGATTTATCCCTTAAAGTTTTGCTTGAAGTTCACATACTGTTATAAATTTATACATATTACGTTGAAAATTGCATTGATATTCGTGAAAAATCTGCGTATTTGTTGTGTTTACAAGTTGACAGAAATGTCACGTATTTTTCCATAACATCTGTCACGTTTACTCGCGTAAAGTATTTACGCAGAATAATTCTGGCTCAGTTTTCATTATATAATTAGAAAGAGAGCGTTTTAGGTGTGAAGTTAGGCAAGTATGGAAAACTCGCGTAAAAACGTTTGTAACTCATGGTACAAATTGAAATTTTTAGTTCTTTACGTGACCGGTAGAGGCACTGTACAATTACTCCATACATTTTCCTTAACTTTCTCACTATCTTCACTTCTCACTGTCATTCACGGAACTCATAGTAGAGCTATACCTTGTACTATTATTTATTCTGTGTCATGGTGAAAGAACAATGCGAAAATTTTAAAACATTGATAAAGTTAGACCAAGAGACGTCTGCAAAGATTTTGATGGCACACGTTTGCAAGTGTCATTTATACCTAGGTACGTCATAATTTCACAGAAGTTTGATGTTCAAAATAACACTTGCACTGCGTGTGCTATCAAAATCGTTGCAGACTTCTCATGGTTCAATTCTATCATTTCTATCCGTTTGACGTATTACAACTGAGAATTAATAAAAGATGATACGGTCCTAAATGAAAATACTTAACCCCTTATTCATAAACGTTTTCTAAAGTGACAGGCCGATAAAAATCGTTTGTCCCTTTCCGACGTATTGGTATGATGGAAAGGGACAAACGATTATTATCGGCTTGTCAACTTTAGTAAACGTTTATGAATAAGGGGGTTAGTAGACAACCCTACAGAGTTGACGTCGCACGGGAATGTGGTACCGCCATACACGGCAACGACCGGTGCGACCGACGCCTTGCGACATTTCCATTGTAATTTATACCCTGACTTTTAGCGAGCGAGCCTTATTAGCGGACGTGATTTCTTATTAATATGTTGATAATTAATTCGTTATGCGCTAACAATTACAAGACAGCGATATTGTACGTAGTTTCCTTTCTCTTAGAAGTTAAATTACTAAGATTTTCTTTAAAAAAAATGTTTTGGTACAAGCATTTATAGCTGACTGTACTTTTCTTACCACAGGCGACTAATTACTCATCGAAACAATTCCAAAAACCCCAAACACAATTAGGGTGCGTTGTTTTATCACAGAGTTCCTTTGGCCACCTCCTGTCTCCATCATCAGATCAGCTCGATGGTGACATAATATTGCATTATCACCCGACTTACATACCGTATGCAAATTTTCAGCTCAATCGGAAATCAAATAAAATGTTAGGTAGGTACACGCCAAAACTATTATATCAGGACATCGGTGTAGTACCTATGCCTACGTTGCGGTGATATAAATTGCTCTTCCATTTTCCTAGTTGATCCTGTAATCGATACATTTCATATCCATCTAGCTATTCTAGCTTCATACAATCTCACACTTAGGGGTCATCCATTAATTACATCACACGTTTAGGGGGAGGGAGGGGTCAAGAAAATGTGACATATTGTGACATGGGGGAGGGGGGAGACACAAACTTTGTGACGTCACTTTAACTTCATCAGTAACCGAAAATTTATTTAAATTATTTTATTCGCTGTACATTTAAATAACAAGTTTTTAAAACGATAATCGTTTTTATTCGTTTAATGTTCTTTCCTAAGCAGTTTTGGGTTATAAAATTACTAATATTTATATCGTCAAAAATATTTTGATAAAATATTATTAATAATAGGTATTAACTTAATTCGATTTGGCGATTTCGTAGAAAAAATGTGACGTCACACTAGGGGGGAGAGGTTTGCCAAATGTGACCAAGTGTGACAAGGAGGGGGGAGGGGTCAAAAAACCTAGAAATTCGTGTGACGTAATTAATGGATGACCCCTTAAGGGCTGATTTATACGGCGCCCGAACTCGTATGCGATTTTAGTTACATTGAGAACTATTGGTTACATCCGATTCAGCCGACCAATCATATACCGCAATATAATGAAACTCGCATGCGAGTTCTCGCACCATCTAAATGGGCCTTAAGAGTGCAATTCAAAGAGAGGGCTTTTACTGAACTACCTATACTAACGTAGATAGTCTGTTCGGAAAGAGAAGAGTCGTAGAATGTATTGGGCCCCATACATTCCACAACTCTTCTCTTTCCGCACAGACTCCTTGAGTGTGTGCACTGTGCATAAGAACATTGTAAGAGGTGCAACGGTACTTTTATGCTCACACGGGCTTTAAAAGCTCTACTGAGCTTTTTGCGCTTATAGCGAATACTTCTCGTGAAAGTACTGTGTACTGACGATGTGATAATAAAGGTAATTTTGGTCAATTAGCACTTTTATGTACATTTCTCGACCGATATGGAAATTGGGCCAATTATGCGTATTTATCTGTCGGTTTATGTACAATTTCAATAAGATGGTAATACCATTTAAAATTACCCGCAAATACCTTATAAAGTGTGAACATTTGGTGTCCAAAGATGGATAAGTTGTCCGTTCAAAATCAGACACTCCAGTTTGTTGTTGTTTTTTAGGGTTCCGTACCCAAAGGGTAAAACGGGACCCTATTACTAAGACTTCGCTGTCCGTCCGTCCGTCTGTCACCAGGCTGTATCTCACGAACCGTGATAGCTAGACAGTTGAAATTTTCACAGATGATGTATTTCTGTTGCCGCTATAACAACAAATACTAAAAACAGAATAAAATAAAGATTTAAATGGGGCTCCCATACAACAAATGTGATTTTTGACCAAAGTTAAGCAACGTCGGGAGTGGTCAGTACTTGGTTGGGTGACCGTTTTTTTTTTGCTTTATTTTTGTTTTTTTTTGCATTATGGTACGGAACCCTTCGTGCGCGAGTCCGACTCGCACTTGTTTTTAATAAGGAAAGAAATTTATTGACCAAAAAAAAACCTTATATTAACAGTATAGGTACCTTCAGATCCACAGCGCAGGCTTCGCCACCATACAGATAGCTCATCCACCTAATATTTTGGTTGTTTGGATGTTTGTTGGTATTTGGTATGTTTGTTTCAGGTACTTAGGTATCTCCATTTTATTATAAGAAAAGGTTAAAATGCCTAGAAATTGAATTAGGTCCAAAATTTCACAGACAGAGTCGGACCACGCCAAGATTTCCTGCCAAGTAGGTGTTTACTACGTCAAGTATGGCACTCCCATGGGACATGTAGTTGTATGCATTGTCACTGCCAAGTGCCAAGTCAGTGCAAAGTTATCGTGGTCGGAGTCTATGAGCACAGAAATGTCAGATTGACAATCAAAACAGGTTTGTTAAAATTGTCTGGAATCTAAAACCGTGTAGGTAAGTGTAAGTATATACTAAGTAGGATGGATTAAATAAACAGAAAAACTAACTTTTATTGTACGATTAGGTAGGTATTGGTACTAAGACGCCGACTCATAGCACTAAGTAAATGGATCATGAAGTCTGACCTAAAAGCCAACCCTTCCCTCAGCCTGGAGTGACATTATGACGTCACCACTCACCATGTCTACCACTCACCTTTACACCCCAATTGACCTCGTTAATGGAAGAATGTCTGTTGTTTGCGTGACTTTTGTGGATATTTCGCATTTGATGAAGAGTTGTTGCATAATGCTTTTAATTTCCGCTACCTATGAGATTTTTCGAATTTGGGGCCATCCACATATTACGTCTCAGTAACAGACGGAAGGGGGGGGGGGTCATGCCAAATGAGACAGTAGTTCTTTTCTCAGTGGACGACACAATTGAGAAAAGAAAACCATATGCAATTCCGTATGCAGTGGCTTTTCTAAAAGCGCGGCTTTTCTACGTAAATATTTAATTTTGGAATTACCTATTAATGAAGGTACAACTTATATAAACGCTAAATCGGCGCTAAATTGTAAACGAAAGTTTGTATATCTCAGTATCTACTTATTGTTGACAAAACTAAACACAAACATTTTGCACCAATACAACAAAACAAATAAATATTATCTTTGAAACCAAATTCAACACAATCTTATCTCATTTCTCTAGTGTCATAGATATGTAAGCCTAATAATAGCAAATAACATCAGAATATGCATGTAAACATAACTTTAACATAAACAAACGGCTCACCTTCAGCTTCGACTTATGCACCACATCCTTATTCTGCAAAGAATCGAACGCGTGCCAAATGCAGTTCGTAACGTTCTTCAATAGCGCCGACATTTCCACCAATCGCACATTACAATAGAAACCGACAATTCAAATTTATTCAGAGACAAAAGACGATCGTCTATATCTTGAATTAAAGCGTCGAAAAACAATAGACGGGAGTGTTCGTGAATTCCAATGTGTTACGCGTGCGTCACTCGCGCGTCCGAAGTACGTACTGAACTGGCATACTGGCATGGCACAGTACTGGCGATAAGCGAAAGGAAATGGTCGAAGTAACTTGCTTGACTGACCGATATGAGTTGTGGCTTGTATATTGTAAGCCCTAGAGGATCCGGCATACTTTGTAAGCTCGCAATGCGTGGACAATCGACAGTAAGAGCAAACTTTGCTAAACAAACTGAGTGCTAAAATTGATCTGCATAGCCGGCGGTAAAGCGTTAAACTTATTTATTCAGAGCCCACTGTGTCCCACTGCTGGGCAAAGGCCTCCCCCCTCTTTCTCCACTCATCTCTATTTAGTGCAATATCTGGCCAGCCTCTCAAGAAAGAGTCCAAGTTATCCCGCCATCGCCGACGAGGCCTGCCGGCTCCCCGGTTAGACTCATGGGGCTCCCACTCTGTGGTTAACTTGGCCCACAAGTCGTCCGGCATTCGGCAGACATGCCGAATGCCGGAAGCGTTAAACTTATGAGAGTTAATATGAAAGGAACGTCAGAGATCAATTGGTCTGACTTTTCTGCTGATGGAGCGGTAGGAAAAAGAGCACTTTAACCGCTTAAGCAACACAATAGATGGTCCTAATACAGTAAATTCCTAAATGATTATTTATTTATTTAAGGACCAACGGTTAATACATTCGAACATGGACAAGTACTTAGCCACTTACATGTGACGCCTTAACTTTTCTTAATTGATCTCTTCATCATATCAAGTCCGTATTTGTATATTAGTCGGAATAATCTGGCTCTAACAATTGAAGTGGAGAGACTCCCAATCGTCGTAATTTGAACCACTTTAAGCCCGGATGTGGGCATTTTTTGTTGCACTAACTATCCATAAACGTAATTCTCATCTGAGTCTTGAGTTGCTCGAAACGTTACGATGAATAGAGATGATTATGTTTATCTTTATCTTGTTTATTTATTGTGTATTTGTTGTTTTTTTAATATTTTTGTTTTTTAAGGCGCTAGAGCCCTTCGAAAATGGCCAAAATGGCCTAATTGACTATGCCGCAATGAGAGGCGTGGTATTCAAAACTGATATCAATTAGCCAAAAAAGCAAAACGGTCCGACACAGATAATTTCATAATCATTTACATACGGTTACGTTACGCCCCGTCAGAGCGACGGGTATATTCAGCTTGAAATCTCAAAATGGACTTTTAGCTCAGCTCCTGTTTCGTCTTAACCGCTGCTTCGAAGCACAGCGGCTGCATGAAGTTAATCAAATAAACATTTGACTTCATTTGGAAAAGAAAACAAAATTTTGCTAATATTTTACCAATACTTACAGATATAGGTACTTAGTATGGTACCTAGGTATCCGAGCAATATGTATTTTATGTTTCTTTACTTATTTTTTTTGTCTGTTACCTTCCGTGATTATTTCTCACTTGATGGTCTAATCGGAATCGGATCGGAATCTGGAAGTCGCCAGCAACATGCTGAGATGGGACCATTTCGTGACACTTTATTTTTCACTATGTTTTTTCTATGTATGTCTGTTGTCTGTGTGTTTACGAATAAAAAACTATTCTATTCTATTCTATTCAATATGTAATTTGATTGTTTGATTTTCCAATAGACAAAATTACCTACAGCAGTGCCTACAGCTTAATAGTACAACCAGCATCTGTATGGAATGGATAGGTACATCGTATGCCACATTACTCATCCTAAGTGCGTCGAACGTTTTCGCCATATCGGCCGGGCTGAGTCAGCAGCGGCCGCCGCAGCTAAAGAGTCCATTCACACTTTGCGATACTATATCGGTGTTTTAGCCGACACTACTTAGGGGGCCGTTTGATAAACGCCTGATTGCTCTCACTGACAGTTGCTAGGGCAATATTATTGGCGACGAGAGAAATGCGTGGTAGGGGAGTGTCAAGTGGTGATCATCACTTGATGACAGTTAGCAGCTAAACTTATTTAACTGCTACATCAGTTTCATCTGCATACATACATTACCTTAGCGGCACATACCACCTCTTCAAGGGATTGCTGATCAGGTATTTTCCGATTTTCATTGCATTGAGCAGGTTTTTATTTACCGTCAGGTTCGAGAGACGCTACGCAAGGCTAGGCACGTCGCCAGGACTTATTCCACCTGCACACTGACTGTTTCTTACCTTGAGCAGTTGCTTAGTTAAGTAAAAAAGATCTTAGTTGAAGAACACTTGTTATTAAATATCTTAAGAACGGGTCACTCACGTATTTAAGTATATTAAGTCGAAAAACGCTCGACATGTTTCACTCCGTACCGAGGAGTGTCATCACGACATATCACGATATGGAGACCCGTTCTTAAGATATTTAATATGTCTGTGTCTCACGGAAGTTTTGTTATTAAAACACTTGTTATTAATCTGGAGGTCATCATACTGGAGTAAGAGTCGAACGCTTGCATTCGGTAAGTAATAAAGGGCCAGGGAGCGTGCCGTGCCTTGACCCGATTCAGAACCGGTCATATGCGTAAACACAATGCCTCCATAACGGGAGAAATGGCCAGCTTGATGATACAATCATCAGTTATTTACCGAATTAACCGAACCGAACCGGCTTCTGAAATACGTTCCACAGTTCTAGGTGTTAGAAATATTTTCGCGACGATTTTTTTGGTTTCCTTTTTAAGCATAAACAAAAGTTTAAAAGAATAAAGGTATTTCTGGCAAGTTTAAATTCGCAACCTGTACAACTAAGTTACTTTGGCGTTCTTAAATATTAACAATGTTCAACTTAACATATTTGAAAATATATTATAGAAAACTAAGCTGATTAAAGACACGGAAGTAATACAATATAATACATACAAAATAAACAACCGGAACAAGCCATGATTCAGAACGGCTGTGATTTAGCAAATCTACGCCAAATATGGCTCCTTCAACCTTGTGCTTCCTACTGCTTACCAAACTACCCATAAACCAGTCTAAATGAAATCTTCAATGTGTAATAATTCACTGTATCCAGAGATCAATTGTATACTGGCGGTTTGTAACGATAGGAATAAAAGTTTGGCCTTGTGCGTCCGATAGAAGAGTTGAAGCGATTTGCATGTGGATTGCGCTTATAAGGCTGGTTCAAGAACAATTCCTGTACTGTTCACGTTTATGATGAGATAGAGTCGTTTCATACGTTGTAAAACAAATTGCCAGTTATATTATTTGTAACATGAACCGTAATAAGGAATTGAACTTGCAGCAGGCGTGACTCACTCCGCGATTCCGTCGCTTTGCTACAGGTAGCTAAAAGTGCATCCGTTCGACCCCAATTTTGGGGTTTGCCATAAGCCGCGCGTGGCGCTGTCGCCACTTAGCGGCCATAAGTATCTGTGCTGATCGTAACAGACGCGTTTTGTTAGGGAGCGAGTCTGTACCTAGTACTATTATTTATTCTGTGCTTGCAGTATTGGGTAAAAATTAAGAAATGTAATAAAAAACTTCTTCGTAAAAGTTCTAAATGGCGTCAGTTTTAAAATTGAGGCCTCGGTTTTATTATATTTCGAATGGCGCTGGAACTTTCGCTTATTTGTAGCACTATCTAAGCTCAAGTCCATCCATGGGGTAACTGCACCTATATTGGACAGTTATAAGTGTGTATTTTAACCGTGACTGCACATTTCCCAGCATCGTAGTTCCCAACTAAGCTTCGTAAAACAAATTTCAACTTACTGGACTCTTCAAAGGACTAGATTCTTCTTCCAACTCTTTTTATCTCAGACTGGCTGTGCTCGCGGCGTCACCTTGTGGGAAATATCCAAAGATAAAATAGTCCAGCTTTCCACCACTTATTAAGATGCTGTTTTAAATTAATATGGTTGACAGTGATAGTTCCAAGTTGAATTTGCCCTATTCGTCATAATTTATATTGCCGAGTACCTATAAATCCCATAATTCTTACCTAAGTTACCATATAAGTGTAACCGTTGATCAGAAATAATCAGAGCGAAATAGATTTATTTATTATTATTATATTAGTGACTCACTTTAGTTTAGCTACCTCTAGCTCTGTATCAGTTGAAAACCTTCGCAGATTTTGACATATAAGTTCTTACTTGTGTAGGCGATTGCAGATATATATCTCGGTCTATTTGGTAAGTTCGCATTGAAACGCCAATGTCTTTGGTAGGAGTTTATTTATTATAATATCTATCTAAGATAAGATAAATTGTTACAAAATGACAATATTTTAGCCCCGAACAACTGGCTCTTAAAATTTTACAAATTATAAGTTATGTAGGTAGAGTCCATGTTAACTTTGCATCGACTTGAACGGAACAGAATGATGACATTTCCATACTTAGTCATAGTTATTGCAAATGTAGTGCAGAGTTATCTTGGTCCTACTCGAAGGGCCATCCCACACTAGCGTCTTCCGAGCGTCGCCGTCTAGTCAACTATATGGCTGCTTCTTGACGCAACGTTAGCGCAACTGCGCAGCGACGTCATTTTCCATAGCGCTGACTAGACGCCGACGCTCAAAAGACGCTAGTGTGGGGTTTCTCTAAAGTATTACGATTTGTTACATTTTTTGTGCGTTGTGTCAGAACAATTACTTCAGGTGCCCATGACCAAAAGGGAAAGAATTTTAGAAATGTACGTACGTAAATCCCTACGTACATACACATATTTATATTTAGTCAGTGTCTTTAAAGCCAGTATTTGGAACTACGAGTAGGCGCACCGCACCCACTGACATGTATACATACATTTTTTACCTCACAACATTGGAATAAGGTAAAACGTATAGGTATGTACATATTAATATTACAAACTGTACCAAGGGTAGGCGCAACTCGCAACAACGATCATTACAAATATCGTGATATATTTTAATGTTTTAACTCTATATATTTAAACCCGGAACAATATACATACATAATAATCATATACTATTACTGGCTTGGATTATCCTATGTCACCGCTCCAAAATTACGAAACTTTTCGCTATATCAATAATAAGTATTAAAAGCTATTTGTAAATACATAGATTTTGTGCATTTAGTTACTCTATTTGTATGAAAATGGCAGATATATATTGTTTAAATACATAGAGTCAAATGTTGTTTACCATTAATTACATTAATTTTATTAATCTAATATAAAGCTATAACTGAGATAAGTCAATAACAAAAGGTGATAAATAAAGATATTAAATAAGTACCAACTCTTAATTCTTTCCTTTTTCTCCCAAAAATGATATAAAATAATTGCATTTACTAAAGTCGCCATCAGATATATCCGAGCCGATAAGGTGTTCACAAATATCTGAACAAAGGCTCTATATCAAGACGTTAAGAGTGAGTTGAGCAACTTGGCCGCTCCGATACATCTGATGGTGACAGTACACTAACATATGTTTGAAATTAGATAATAAGCCTACCACAAATTTTACATAAAACATGCTTACCTAATGAAATAATTCGGTTTATTATAAATAATAATATCTTTGCCTCGAAGACATGATGTTTAATTATATTTAACTTAGGTACTGATACTCTATTTTCGACAAGTTCTTTGTTCTATGTTAGCCATTTTAATTCCGTTCGATGTAGTATTTAATTTCTCAATATTTCCTAAAATGTATATTTTTTGGCTACAAATGGTGATTACATAGATATATAGCTTCGTCACGATCGGGTATATTTTTGATACAAAATAGGTATATGAAATAAAATTAGTATGATAATTATATTTCTCATTTAATTCTCATTAAAAACAATAGTCATTTCATTTCCCGTTCTGACAAGCGACAATAAAAAATTGTAGAAAAAATCATGGCAAGGAATGCAAAATGCAATAATTTATAACTACTTATATAAACCACTTACCTACATATAACGACTAAAATATCTGCTGGTATAAAATGGCAACGCGTACCCGAACAAATGATACGTATTTACTCAACTGTGACGTCAGTGTCACTTAATTTATTGCTTTCAAATCATAAGATTATAAAGTATCATTTTATACGTTTTAAAACTAACTTCTTATGTATTTGTTGTCTTGATTGTTCAGTCATTATTATACCGATGGTCAAAACGTTTGTTTTGTTTTATGTTACAATAAGCGTTAACCAACATACAGAGCAAGTTAAGGTCAATACGGATAAGTATGACATACGGATAAGTGTGGCTAGCCTTCACATTAGGCCTGTGAAAACATTGATTAGTGTTTATCGCGAGTTTGTACATTCGCTAATTACTAGCTTGTTAATACTTGCGTTTAGTGGCAAATGTATAAAGTCATAATAAACACTAATCAATGTGTAAATAGGTCCCAATGTGAAGGCCAGCCGCAGTTATCCGTATTTACCTAATACTATTGAGTATGAGCTAGAGCAAACATATCACAACCTTAATAAAATATCTTAACTTTGCCAAGCAAGTTGTGTAGTAGAAAATACCTAACATATTATTACAGCAATGTTTACACACAAGCGCTACAAAAAGGTCAATGTGGAGTCTATCGGGTAAGACCGTCTATTACAAGGTATTTTGTCGCTTCTAACTATTGCGTTTGTACACATATTAGGTACTCCACCTACAGAAAGACGGTAGAGCAGAAGAAGCAAAGACAATGTATTTTAAAAATCGTTATTTCTCAACAGTATGTAGGTAATACGGTATTAAAAATACTACCGCAATTTTAAGAAAACCAATAATATCATAGCAACTCATTAGACTCATTTTATCGATTAAAATAACCACATTTACAAAAATTCTGCTTCGGGCGCTGGTTTACTGACATACACTTTTCAGTAAATACGTTTGAACGTATAATTTATACACAAAAATATTCTAAACTTAATCCAAATAGTATAAAGTATAGATTAATACATTACTTTCATACGATTCGAGTTTTCATAAAACGGCAAATACAAATATTTTAAATGATTTTTAATCAATTATATAAAACAAACATACCCTCCTACACGCGTACATACAGTAAATGTAATTAACACATACAAAATCATCAGAAATACCTAGTTTGTTCCGAATATACATAAATAAGTAATAAATATACATGGTTACTTGCATGTTTTACACCACTCCAAGAGAACATTTTATAACAATACTAAGTATATGTTAGCCTCAAAGAAGTGACGATTTCTATACAAATATAGATTTCCAAGTGTAAAAAACAAGAACTAAGAACAAAGCTTGACTGACAACTCATATAACGAAAATTATAGCTAGCTATAAAATCTTAATTCTCTAGCTATAAAAGTTACGTATATTTGGTCAACTTGTCGCAGATTTATATTAATTTGATAAACTGTAAAATAGTAGATAAAGACAACCTTTTTTTTGGGGTTCCGTACCCAAAGGGTAAAACGTCCGTCCGTCCGTCCGTCTGTCCGTCTGTCTGTCACCAGGCTGTATCTCACGAACCGTGATAGCTAGACAGTTGAAATTTTCACAGATGATGTATTTCTGTTGCCGCTATAACAAATACTAAAAACAGTATAAAATAAAGATTTAAGTGGGGCTCCCATACAGCAAACGTGATTTTTGACCAAAGTTAAGCAACGTCGGGCGTAGTCAGTACTTGGATGGGTGACCGTTTTCTTTTTGCATTTTTTTCCGTTTTTTTTTTGCTTTATGGTACGGAACCCTTCGTGCGCGAGTCCGACTCGCACTTGCCCGGTTTTATTTCAAATATATTTAAGTTAAGGTAATTTTAAAACATCAGGTATATTTTAAACTATTGTAAATACTTACTGTATTGTAGGTACTTATATTTTCAAATGTTCAAATTAGGACCCTTAGGTAATAATGCCGCTATTTGAAAATATTTGTCCAATTTTCTCACATTTAAAACATTACACCAGCGTGACATTGGAAATATTCTTATTTCTTCCAATCAATTGAGTTCTTCAGAACAAGAAAAGTATACCTATACATACTCTTTTACAGTTTAAAATTGTGCAAGTTTCTTACTCAAGTCGATAAATCATGCATATTTTTTAAATACATTTTATAATGTTTCCAGATTAATTCTTTTGCAATAAGTTGGCCAAACTTTGACACGAATGTTACATAACTACCTAGACCTAGGTCCTGACTAGGATGCGTCACAGAAACGTGTCTTACGCTAAGAGTACATTATAACTACTAAGTTGTGCCGCCCCACCGGAAACTTAAAATACGCTTAAGCTACAAGGTTGAAGTATGTCTAAACTAGTATTGGTAGAAACTCAGGTGTTTTGAGTCTAAATTTGAGGATTACGACTCGTTTTTACGACACTCTGTGCTTAGAAAAACCGAGTCTTTTAATTTCCAAGTCGAGTATGCTGAGTCTTTTCTAAGCTCAACTCAACAGGACTCGAGCCTTAGTTATATTTTAACTAAATTAACAGTAAATAAAATATGCGTTATTGTATGGTTTGTGTACTAGACTCATGTTCATTCATTCACTCAAAATCCAAAACGCGTTTTCTTCAACATAATATTCATGAGTCCTGAATTTTATGTTGAAGAAATAGTTTTTTGGAACTTTTTGTTGGAAATTTAAAGTTTTTCTGAAAAAGTCTCGAGTCTCTCGACCAAACGGGTCTCGGGACTCTGTGTCTCTATCAAATTGAAAATAAACTCAAATTTCAACTTATATATTATTAGTCTGAAAAACTGAGTCGAAACCTTGAGCAGAGGACTCAGACTCTCAAAAGACTCGAGTCTTAACCAACACTATTCTTAGCGAACTCTGCAGCGACTGTGTAGTGACAAAGTGAGGCCCGTCATGTTTTTGGTGGAATTTGACGTACCTATATGGTGGCACCTCCTCACTCAGTCACCGCAAGGTCTATACAGAGTTACCAGAATCTTTAGGGTGTTATCGGTTTGAGGTACTTATGCTTATATTTACGTGGGTACTTTATATTGTGTGCTTCTTTTGTTTATAAGACAGTTTGACATGTACAACGACATGACATTGCGGTTTTCGTCGTAAAATACATCATTGTTAATTAAATTAAACTAAAAAGGATTAATATAAGAATTCCGATATTTGGAAATTGATCATCTTCAATTCCGGTATTGATCGTAATAGTAAAAATCGATCCGATATTCCGGTACTTCAGGATTCCGGTATTCCCATATTCATACCCCAGTTCTATTATAAAAGCCATCTTTAGAAAACATTAAAGAGAAGCTCAACCTACGACAATGCATTAAGTACGTAAAAGTTAAGCAAACTAACCAATGATTTCGACATCTCAAGTGTTTCAAGTAGCAGTTGAAGCCTATTTTCATATAGTTATATTATTGATACATATTTTACCTCCAAATCATTTGAGCGGGTATATGATGGACACCAGTAATCGACGCGATAGACAGGATACACGACATCCGTCTCTTTTTATTGAGCAGTATCGAAAGGTGACCTGTAGGTAGCACATACAGTGTTTTTCTATGTGAATTAAAGAGGGATGGGTAGTGTATCTCGCCGCGAGATACTGTCGCGCCAATCATGTGCTAGCCCGGTTGTGACATGTCTGTCATGTCGTTATCGCCTCGATAAATACGTCCATAACTTCCATAAATCAAATTGAATTCATAAATTGAACGTTAAGTAATTTGTGAAATTGAATCTTACTTCGTATTGATTGTTAAAGCTTATAGCTTGAATAAAAACTTCTTACATAAAAAGTTTAAATAAAAAAAAACAGTGCGGTGTCTTTGTACTTTAGTGCATTTCTTCCCGAAACGATTCGAAAACGAACACGTTTCATAAGGTTTTTTTTATTAACCCTTTTCCAGGCATAGTACGATTTATCGACCACATACGCGCCAATAGGATTTCAACTTAAGCATTCCGATTTAAGGTTCAAATAAGATTGATTTTCGGGAATATGCGTCTTGCCTTCAAATGAATCATCGAAGCTGGATTGACTGAAATATATTTGGATTTTTTGGGAAAACCATGTAGATTGCGGCCTGAAAAAGGGTTATGTAGGGCTTTGAGGCCACGGTCTGGACGATCGCGGCCCGCTGATGCGAGCGTGCGTTCAGTCCGCGGCCTAACGGCTCGCCACGACATTGAGCGACTTGCGACGGCGGCAGCGTTAACCATAGGTGAGAGGCGAGACACAGCGATCGGACCTCTCGTTCCCACCTATGATTGTCGCTGCCGCCGTCGCCAGTAACGTAATGTCGTGGCGGAGCCGTAAGGCACTGGTCCCGCCGCGAGCTAGTAAGCTATGAACTATCGGCTATAAACACTAACAAAAGATAAGCACTCCCGTGTAAATAAAAGAGACACGACTATAAATATCGCCGTGTCTCTTTTATTTACACGGGAGTGCTTATCTTTTGTTCGTGTTTATAGCCGATAGTTCATAGCTTACTAGCTCGCGGCGGGACCAGTGCCTAAAGGCTGTTAGTTTTCCTCAGGATCCCGACCTCGAGACTTGGAAAGATGAGCATGGAGTAAATAGGGTATTCTGGTAATTCGGAATCGTTTCGGAATGTTTTCTCACTTCATTAATTTATTCTAATGATTCTGCAATGGATTCACATTCTATGACCAATTTGACTTTATTAATGAAATTCACAACGCTTTGCACGGGTTATTGGTCCAAATACGATAATAGCAGAGAGATAACACTACATATATAACAATAAAAACATTTACACATATACGTGGGTAACAGTAATAAATCAGTCTCGATAGGTACGTGGGCCGACTTTTGAAATCGGTGTGAGGAAAATCGGACCCTGTATTGGAAATTGGCACTGATATTTTTAACTTCAATACGAATGTAACACTCAATTTGGCAAATGTAGCACCTAATAGGAGACTCAAGTCTACGCTCTCAGTCCAAATTATGTACATTTCAGTCTCACTCTTACGTTCATATACAGAAACACCCGGAAACACTACAATTAAAACACACGTATATTTAATTTTATATAAAATGACAAAGGTTTTCGACAATATGTTTAGAGATGTGTTTTTTATGTACTGATAATTCTGGTTAATGTTTCTGTAAAAAACAATTTTACATGATCGACGAAAACAATGTGATTTGCTTACTGTGCTATCAAAATACAACCGTAATTCGTTGGAAATAAGGTTAAAATTGACATACAACTGTGGTTGACCCGGTCTATTGCATGAGCATATTAAACCTTTGGCCTCAGAGTCGACATTGGCTTTATTCTGCTGACTACATTGAACGTGATGCAAATGAAACAGTAATGCTTTAGAAATAAAGTCGAAAATCAATTTACAAACACTAACCCGGGAAGCGATCATATCACAGCCAAAACGTCCGAACTCTTCAATACTACAGTTACAATTGTAATTTATTTGTGACCACACGAAAACATTTCTGCGGTCGTTAAGATGAGTACTATTATTTGATGAATCGTTCGATATGTTAGCTGCGCAAAGGAAATTATAACTTACATCGGAGTTAATAAGGTACCATTTACAGAAATCATATTTCGATTCGTTCATCGGCAGACGGGGCGCGCAGATAGAACACGCAGAGTACCAAGTATTTACGCTCGACGGGTAACAACTGCAAAGAAAACTGAAGCTTACCGGGTAACAGATAAGGTGCATTTTGGTTGTGCGGGGGCGGGCGGGGTGGCGCGGCTAGGCGGCGCGGGGGGCGGCGGGCGGGCGGCGCGGGGGGCGGGGCGGGCGTCACCGCGCGCCGCGCCCGCGCCGGCCCGGCTTGCCGCGACGGTTGAAGCCCCTGCAACCACCCAGCGTATATACCACAGCTCTATATACAATAGTACATTATTGTCGAGGCTCGGAAGTAGCTACTTGCAGGCTGAGGATTCGTTTTAAACGGACGACCTTGGGAGTCCGTTTAATTGAATCCGAAGCCAGCAAGTAGCCTTCCAGCCGAGTCATATATAGTGCTTTTCTCAAAAATGGTGCAAGAAATATAAATATCATAGAAATATTTTACAAAAGCAACGTTCTTACATATATATTTTGACAGAAAAAAGCCCTTGCCGCCTTTTTATTTTTTTTAATAAAAAAATAGAAGTGTATTTTTCTGCCAAAAATACGCCAACCTATTTGAGACATCTAAATAGTCGCGGTACTAATCATCTGTTTGGCTGTTTAATGGGCCTGTGCCTTCATTTGATATGGTCATCTCAACTTTTAAAAAGTTTGGAACTCGACAAATAATGGAATTTGTATGCAACATTGCAGTCCCAAAATCGAGACTGCAATGTTTTTAACTTTTTAATTTTTGACTGACCATAAACTACGCGCTTCGCGACCTATTTTTTAGACGGCAAATTCGACTTTGCCGTCCATTTTTGAGAAAAAGCATTTAATAGGGTTGACAACTGTCAAAGGTTTGCATAGTTGCCGCCATCGTAGCTTGCCCCTTTTTCTATGAGATTTGGCATCCACAGCATAAAATTCCATTACAAAAACACAAAAAATTGACACAGTTCTAAGGATTGACAGGGCGAGCTATGCTGACGCCATCTGCTAAATACTTCGACTGGCCAACCCCATTCAATCGAAAATAATTCATTATGTCCTAAACATAATGGGACAAATAATGAAATGGTGGCGTTTCATGACATGCCTAAGAATTTTCATTATCTGCCGGATTTTAGGATCGGTCGAGATATCTTCTTCTTCTTTCCATCCCGTTATCTCCTGCAGGGGTGTAGGGCTCGAATCTTTTTTCCACTGACACCCAGCTCTTGCTCCACAAAACGGCGCCAAGTAGATTTAGGGCGGCCATCGACCATGTGTCCGTTTGCCAGGCATCTTTGAGGTCAGGGACACGAAATATAAAAAGCATTAAGTTCCCCTCCACTGTTTGCAATTCGTACCTGCATCAGCACCACACTTGTTCGCCACGGGCACATTAAGGGTCAGTTGCACCAAATGTTCGTATCGTTAAAGAGTTCGCTAAATTTTTATGTATGGAAAGTTTCATAGTAAAGCGCTGGGGCGCGCCGGTTGACGTTGATCAGTCCGTCAAATGTGGTTGGTGTAACTGGCCCTAAACCTGCCAGGCGCGTGGTCGTGTTTGCCGCTCCCGTATTGGCTTCCACAGCCACGAAAAACGTTGTCTCCCTTCCTGACACTGCTTGTATGGTCTGTAATAGACTCGAAGGCCAATGATGATGACTTAGACACCGTGATTCCAGATTCTCCTAGATCCCCGCACTTCCGGGTTTTAAGATTTTAGGATCGTTGGACTGCGAGATTTCGTCCCACCGTTATTCGAGGAACCCGAAGAGGAGGAGGAGGAGGAGGGAGGAGGAGGAGGGAGGAGGAGGAGGAGGAGGAGGAGGCTTTAAGGGCTGATTTAGACGCCGCGCGACTCGCATGCGATTTTAGTTACATTGCGGACTTTTGGTTACGTCCAATTCAACCGACCGATCAAAAACCGTAATGTAATGAAACTCGCATGTCAGTTCTCAGTTCGTCTAAGGGTCGGTTGCACCAAACTATTCGTATCGTTAGAGTTCGCTACATTTTTATGTACGGAAAGTTTCATAGTTAGCGCCGGGGCGTGCCGGCTGACGTTGATAAGTCTGTCAAATGTGGTTGGTGCAACTGGCCCTAAACCTGTCAGGCGCGTGGTCGTGTTTGCCGTTCCCGTATTGGCTTCCACAGCCACGAAAAACGTTGTCTCCCTACCTGACACTGCTTGTATTGTCTGTAATAGACTCGAAGGCCAATGATGATGACTAAGACACCATGCTTCCAGGTCTCCTAGATCCCGACACTTCCGGTTTTTAAGATTTTAGGATCGTTGGACTCTCAGATTTTGTGCCGTTATTCGAGGAACCCGAGCTTTAAGGGCTGATTTAGACGGCGCGCGAACTCGCATGCGATTTATTTACATTGCGGACTTTTGGTTACGTCCAATTCAACCGACCGATCAAAAACCGCAATGTAATGAAACTTGCAAATGAGTTCTCACTTCGTCTAGGGGTCGGTTGCACCAAACTGTTCGTATCGTTAGAGTTCGTTAAATTTTTATGTACGGAAAGTTTCATAGTAAAGCGCCGGGGCGCGCCAGTTGACGTTGATCAGTCTGTCAAATGTGGTTGGTGCAACTGGCCCTAAATGTGCCCTAAGGGTTCCGGCATTCGATCATCCCGCTGTCGTCGATCATACCTGTATGGCGGGCGACAGGTCGGCTCGGAGTGCGAGGCGTTCCCGTGACCGTTTTGTGCGGCACCAGGGGACGCGGGTTTCGTGTCTGGTGCGGCGCTCGCCGACCCGTTGCTGGCCTCCTGCAAACGGTAGTTTATAACACCATTAAGGACCAGTTGCACCAAACTGTTCGTATCGTTAAAGAGTTCGCTAAATTTTTATGTTTGGGCGGCGGGGCGCGCCGGCCGACGTTGATCAGTCTGTCAAATGTGGTTGGTGCAACTGGCCCTAAGATTCAAACGGCATTCATTGCCGCGACCGCTGCTGGGGACCATCAAGTGCGCCGACTTCTGGCCGAAGGGTGTCGTGTTTCGGAGATTCCGGGTAAACCACGCCGTTTTGTCGCCTAAATAGTGTTAAGTTTATAAAATGCATATATATTTTAGCCTCTAGGGTATTTGTAAAGGGCTAACATTTTTGACCTAAGGAACATAACTCGGTCTTAGTTTTCTTTGGCTCTTTTCACCGGCCGATTTAGCAGTTTCGCGGGCTGGGTGAATGATCTAAAGTGCCTAAACATGCAATCAACAAACAAAACAAAAGAAATGCTACTTTATTTGGTTCAAATTATAGATCGATCGGTTAAATGAGTCCTTGCCTGCGCGGTACGGGGGCGACGGGGTGGGACGACTAAGGGTCGGTTGCACCAAACTGTTACGAACGTTAAAGAGTTCGCTACATTTTTATGTATGGAAAGTTTCATAGTAAAGGCGCGGGGCGCGCCGGCTGACGATGATCAGTCTGTCAAATGTGGTTGGTGCAACTGGCACTAAGGGTGGCGGGGAAGGTGCGGGCGGCACGCGCAGGCGAGGACTCATTTAAGCGGTCGGTCTATAGATATCACGATTATGTACATTGTAATGTACATTTAGTCTCAGGAGAATAATGAGAAGGCTATGGGACGTACGCTGTCGCTGTTGGTGGGGCTGGTGATGGTGAGCGGTGGCGGGCCGTCCGGGCCGTCGCCCACGACGCCACCCTTGGCGGCCTGCGCGGCCAGCAGCGCCGCCATCTTTAATTGCAGTGCCTGTCACAAACACGCGGAGTTATTCATATCAGCATTAAAGTAGTAGAAATGCATTGTTTAATTGTGTAATCCAGAAGTTTCCTAACGTTATGACCCTCGGGTCACGACCGCTTCTTTCCCGAGACAGAATAGAATTTTTAAATTTTCGTTGTCCATATTATACAGTTTGTCTCCTTTCGCGGGCTAATTGACATGCATTAGGGTCGTAGTTTGGAAAGTCCTGATATAATTCAAAAAGTTTTAAGTGTTGAGCTTGGTGCAGAAAAAAAAGATTTAATGAAAATTAAATATACTGCAGCATGGGAATCATACTAAATTAGCAAAGGAGCGCTTGAGAGAAGGCTTGGCTAGCAACGTCTTATTTTATGATATGGCAACAATTTTTGTTATCAAATAAGACTACGAATTTACAAGTTAGAATGAATGAATGTACCTTTAATTCAGCAGTGAGGCAGAATGGTGGGGCAGTGATAGATTCCAGTGGTGGTGGGGCCGTCTTCAGTGTCTCCACGTCACAGGACACTGCACAGCGGCAAACTGGGCAAGTTTGCTGACAACATTTTGGTAATGTTATTTAGGAAAGGAAACATAATATTTATTAAAGCATAGAGAAATATAGTAATACAGGAGTGCTCACTCCATACATCAGTTTTGGTCCCAGAAATATTAGTATTTCCATAGCAACTTTCATAGTCGACATCTAGCATAGAGTAGCAGAATTATCAGTAGTACTGTCAAGTGACAATAGATGTAGCACCAACCGGAAACTCTTTTGTTGTTGAGATTAGACCATACATCAGTTCTGGGACCAAAACTGATGTATGGAGTGAGCACTCTTGTATTACTATATTTCTCTATGATTAAAGTGAGTTTATCTTATGGAATGGAACATTTTAAAACATAATAATAATATTTCAAAATCTACAGGCAACACTGCTCTAAGTTAAACTTGAAGAGATTTCTTAAAGTCTAAAGTTAACCTTTGTATGAACTTTATGTGATATACTACATACTTATTAACCATACACCACATACATACATTTAGGCCCACTTGCACCATTCCGCTAATACGGGGTGAACCGGTTAAAACGTTAACTCAGTGTCAAATTGTACTGGTAACCATGGCAACTCCAGGTTTAACTGGTTAACCCTGGGTTAGTGAATGGTGCAAGTGGTCCGTATTGCAGTGTAACAGAAAAAAACTAATTGACTTTTGTGGTAAAATATGCAAATGGATGACAAAATTATTAAGTAAACTGCCTAAACTTATTTAAAATTTGTTTATACACATGGTATACAAATGTACATGGTACATAAATGTAAAATATATGAGTGTGACTCATACTTGAATATCAAATAGACTTAAGTTTTAAAGAAATGAACATCATTTAGCTACATAATTTTCACGCAATTGATATTTGCTTTCTTATAGCCCTATAAAGGAATAAGGCAGCAAGTTACCTGATAAGGTGGAGTCTGCATCTGCTGCCAATTGGGCAGCTTTTCCAGCTCTTCCTGATAATATTTCCGGCCAGCGATGAGGTGGCTGGCCAGGCAGTGGCTGTGGAAGTAGTGGTAGCACTGCGTCTTGATGAACACGTCCCCTTCGATGAAGTCGTACAGGCAGATCACGCACTGACCGCTTGGGAGGTTGCTCTCCGTTAGGTTCTCACGGATTAGCTGGAATTTATTGCAAACTAAAAATATATATGTGTTCATTGAAAATATTGCATGATTGAGAAATTACATGAGTACATTGCATTGTATATCTAGAATAGAACTTATTCCATCAAAAACGAAATGAAACATCATCAAGTCTGTTTTGATAAGCAAAGCTAGTCAAAGATAAAATATCTAAAAGAAAATTAGAATAGTTGGTAAATCACCAAAACATTACTATCCCATACAACCATTTCCAGTCGCCGTTACGACGCGGTGTAGACACATCTTGTGTCGACACCGTCTGTTTCGGTCACAATTCCAGTCGCAGAGTCGTCGCCGTGTCGACACAGTTACCAGAAATGGGGAAGGGTCGACACATGACACAAAGTGACATAAAGTGTGGTCGCCGTGTGCACACATTGTTTCGGGTTTGCGACTACTTTATGCCAAAATCATTCGTTCATTCGTTCATTTTGTTCCTGTCAAATGGAAACTGTCAGATGGAAAAATAGTTAAATAAAAATAAGTGACATTAATACGCCATCTCTAAAACGGATTACAAGACGTAATTATATATTGTTTGCATTTATATTACAATAGGACTTAAATTATTATGGGGAATTAAACTGCTCGAGTGATTTGATAAACTAAGTGTAATATAATCAACGCGCCACCACATTGTTTTAGTTTAGCCGGAAATGAAATTGTTTACTTCTCAGTGCTTGTGTTCATAAATATATTATTTGATGCATTTTTAGTACTTCGATGCGTATACTATACTTAAATAACAGAAATAACGCTTTACATACTACGAAACTTGTTAATTATGATGTATAAATATGGTTTAAGGCTGAGAAATATTGCAGTCACAAAGTAGTCGCAAATGTTTCGACTTTGTGTCGACTCTGTGTAGACACATGACACGCGCTGTCAAAAGTAATAACAAAGTTACTGGATTTGCAAAATGGCTCCTGGTGTTCATTTGTTTTCAGATATTCTCAAAGTGTAAAAATGACGTGGTCAGAGATGGGACTTAATAGATTAACTGTTTATTCGACTAATTAATGGAATAAAAAAAGTAAATCCTCAAATTTTAATCACGATTAGTTTAGTCGACCTAACATATATTGAAATTGAATTAATGAACATTAATCGAATAAATTATCGATTAAATCTCGGTTGGAAGTTGACAGGGGGCCATTTTTGTACGTAAAAATAATAGAAATGTCTTGCATGCAGATGGTAGCCAAACACTTTGTCATAAAAGTCGAGATGGGTGTCGATTTATAGGTTTTAGGGAGTGCCGATTTCGAAAATGATGACCATTTTGGAATCCAAAATGGCGGCCACGCACTGTGTCATAAAAGTCGTCATAGATGTCGTTTTATACGTTTTAGGGGGCCCCAATTTTGAAAATGATGACCATTTTGGAATCCAAAATGGCGGCCATGCACTATGCCATAAAAGTCGTCAGGGGTGTCGTTTTATAGGTTTTAGGAGGCGCAGATTTCAAAAATGATGACCATTTTGGATTCCAAGATGGCGGCCATGCACTATGTCATAAAAGTCGTCATGGGTGTCGTTTTATAGGTTTTAGGGGGCCCCGATTTAGAAAATGATGACCATTTTGAAATCCAAAATGGCGGCCATGCACTATGTAATAAAAGTCGTCATGGGTGTCGTTTTATAGGTTTTGGGGGGCGCAGATTTAGAAAATGATGACCATTTTGGATTCCAAAATGGTGGCCATGCATTATGTCATAAAAGTCGTCATGGGTGTCGTTTTACAGGTTTTAAGGGGCGCAGATTTCGAAAACGATGACCAATTTGGATTCCAAGATGGCGGCCATGCACTATGTCATAAAAGTCATCATGGATGTCGTTTTATAGGTTTTAGGGGGCCCCGCTTTCGAAAATGATGACCATTTTGGAATCCAGAATGGCGGCCATGCACTATGTCATCAAAGTGGTCATGGGTGTCGTTTTATAGGTTTTGGGGGGCGCAGATTTCGAAAACGATAACCATTTTCGATTGCAAAATGGCGGCCATGCACTATGTCATAAAAGTCGTCATGGATGTCGTTTTATGGGTTTTAGGGGGCCCCGATTTAGAAAATGATGACCATTTTGAAATCCAAAATGGCGGCCATGCACTATGTCATAAAAGTCGTCATGGGTGTCGTTTTATAGGTTTTGGGGGGCGCAGATTTCGAAAACGATAACTATTTTCGATTCCAAAATGGCGGCCATGCACTATGTCATAAAAGTCGTCATGGATGTCGTTTTATAGGTTTTGGGGGGCGCAGATTTAGAAAATGATGACCATTTTGGATTCCAAAATGGTGGCCATGCACTATGTCATAAAAGTCGTCATGGGTGTCGTTTTATAGGTTTTAGGGGGCGCAGATTTCGAAAACGATGACCATTGTGGATTCCAAAATGGCGGCCATGCACTATGTTATAAAAGTCGTCATGGATGTCGTTAATAGGTTTTAGGGGGCCCCGCTTTCGAAAATGATGACCATTTTGGAATCCAGAATGGCGGCCATGCACTATGTCATGAAAGTCGTCATGGGTGTCGTTTTATAGGTTTTGGGGGGCGCAGATTTCGAAAACGATAACCATTTTCGATTCCAAAATGGCGGCCATGCACTATGTCATAAAAGTCGTCATGGGTGTCGTTTTATAGGTTTTAGGGGGCCCCGATTTAGAAAATGATGACCATTTTGAAATCCAAAATGGCGGCCATGCAGTATGTCATTAAAGTCGTCATGGCTGTCGTTTTATAGGTTTTAGGAAGCGCAGATTTCGAAATTAATAACTATTTTGCAATCCAAGATGGCGGCCATGCACTATGTTAAAAGTCGACATGGATGTCGTTTTGTTGGTCATGGTCATCATTTTCGAAATCTGCTCTTCCTAACACCTATAAATCAACATCTATGACGGCTTATATGACAAAGTGCACGGCAGACATCTTGGAATCCAAAATGGCCATCATTTTCGAATTCTGCAATCCCTAAAACCTATAAAACGATATCCATGACGACTTTTATGACAAAGTGCACGGCACACATCTTGGATTCCAAACTGGTCGTCATTTTCGAAATCGGCACTTCCTAAAACCTATAAAACGATATTCATGACGACTTTTATGACAAAATACGTAGCGGCCATCTTGGATTATAAAATGATCATCGTTTTCGAATTCTGCACTCCCTAAAACCTATAAATCGACATCCGTGACGACGCAAGTTATCTTTATTTTCAGATCTAACAAATTGCTACAGAATACAAAGGACAAAAAAAGAAGCGAGGAGGTAATGAAACAAGCAAAAATACAGATGATTCCTCGACGCAATAGGATGCTTCTTAAATTGTGTCCAGATTTTTTTGTCATAAAAGTTTTTATTTTTCACGTATTACTCTCACAAGTTCCGTGACATTTCGACCTTGTAATTTTTTAAGTAAATGTTTTTGTTTATCTGTGAGGATCTCACTAGAATAATATAATCAAGGTATGTTTATATTTGATGATTGAAATAGTAACGCAAAAAAATATATATATATTTGTGTCTTATATTCCTGCCGAAGACTTTTATTTTTCCTTTTCCTTCTACACAAGTTTGGTCAAGTAATAAGAATTTAGGGCTCTCAATTTTATTTTGACTTCTACAACAGTAAAGCTACGAGGCCATGTTTGGTATCGTTTTCGTATAAATTCGCAGTACCAAATTTAGTTATGGTATCACATTGACACCATTCCAAAGTAAAAACATATAAACTTACTTTCTTTTAAACTCCTCTTCACGCTTAAACTGCTGAACAGTTTTAATTTAAATTTAGTACACATATATTTTGAGTCCCGAGACAGGACATAATAAGTTATCTCAAAAATCATCCTTCAAAGGTGTGAAATGAGGTGTAGGGAGGAATTCAGAATTGACTTCTTGAAGTTAATACTGTTTAAGTTTAGGTTTGAAGTCATGTTTTTTTTTATCATTTTTAACTAAATCAAAGATGTAGACCATCCCAAATTTAATATAAATCGGTTCAGCGGTTAGTGATTTCCCGTACAAATTTCCACGCCACTTTTCACACCTTCAAAAGATGATTTTGGTTATAAGATCTATCCTATGTCCTGTTCCGGGACGCAAACTATTTCTATACCAAATTTCAACGAAATCGGTTCAGCGGTTAAGCGTCAAGAGGAGTTTAAAAAAAACCGACCAAGTGCGAGTCGGACTCGCGTATTAAGGGTTCCGTACATTAAGTCCGACTCGCGCTTGACTGCACATTTCTAATAGGTTTTCCTGTCATCTATAGGTAAAGAACTATTTTGTGTATTCAGACAGACAGACATACAGACGCACGAGTGATCCTATAAGGATTCCGTTTTTTGCTTTTGAGGTACGGAACCCTAAAAAGATTTTTTAATTTTGTGGAATGGTTTCAATGTGATACCTTAAATGGATTCAGCAACCCAGATTTATACGAAAACGATACCATACACGGCCTAGCACCTTCACTGATGTAGATATATCAAGATAAAATTGAGAGCCCTAAATAAACTTTCAAGAGCGGATATCTCAAAAACTATTCAACATATCGAAAAAATTGACTGAATAAACTTGTAACAAATTAAATTTTGTATAAGTGGCCATGTCGCTAAGATGCATAGTTTCCGAGATATAATCTAAAAACCGGAAAATGGGACATTCAAAGCACAGAGTCAAAAATTGTGTTCCGAGCATTTCCCTCTACAACTTTTTTGAGCATTCGTTGGCTGACCTAAGTAGCTTATTGCATTTCTTTAAAAACTTTTCTGTAAAAGGTTGACGGGTGTTGGGTGTTTATATGGTTTTGGTCGATTATTATCATTTGCATCGCCCATGATGACTTACTAGAATTACTTACGAGCACACGAGACACTAATTAATAGTAGTTTGACAAACCTTGGTTTTCAAGAGGTATTTTATATTGACATTTGCTGTCACAAATTTGCTGTCAGATTTAGTCGCAAACCGCACGCAAAGTGCACACAAATGTGTCGACACCTTGTTACGGAAAAGTGTACACACGGCGACGACACTTTGTTTCGAAACAATTCTAGACACATTGTGTGGACTCTGTTACGACACATCTGACATTTAGTTACCACTTTGATGATTCTGCGACTGGAATGGTTATATGGGTAGCTTATAAATCAAATTCAAAAATTTATAAAAATTAATTACCTATGTGAATTTGGTTAAGATTATTGTAAAACTATTTCACTAAAGCCTTCCAGCATTAAACTACTCAAAAATTATTGCTACTTTACACACTTTACACAGCTATAGAGTATATTACACAAAACTCTGCATAGAGGGCGTCACTAGCACAATGACAGGGCCTACCGCGAAACACGAAAATCGAAAGTTTGGTTTCTGCCTCTCTACCACTCTTGCTTATTTGATCGATAGAGAGGCAGATAACGAAATGTCGACTTTCGTGTTACGCGCTAGGCCAACTGTAAACAAACCGCCTAAACCCATACAACCATTTCCAGTCGCCGTTACGACGCGGTGTAGACACATCTTGTGTCGACACCGTCTGTTTCGGTCACAATTCCAGTCGCAGAGTCGTCGCCGTGTCGACACAGTTACCAGAAATGGGGAAGGGTCGACACATGACACAAAGTGACATAAAGTGTGGTCGCCGTGTGCACACATTGTTTCGGGTTTGCGACTACTTTATGCCAAAATCATTCGTTCATTCGTTCATTTTGTTCCTGTCAAATGGAAACTGTCAGATGGAAAAATGCTTAAATAAAAATAAGTGACATTAATACGCCATCTCTAAAACGGATTACAAGACGTAATTATATATTGTTTGCATTTATATTACAATAGGACTTAAATTATTATGGGGAATTAAACTGCTCGAGTGATTTGATAAACTAAGTGTAATATAATCAACGCGCCACCACATTGTTTTAGTTTAGCCGGAAATGAAATTGTTTACTTCTCAGTGCCTGTGTTCATAACTATATTATTTGATGCATTTTTAGTACTTCGATGCGTATACTATACTTAAATAACAGAAATAATGCTTTACATACTACGAAACTTGTTAATTATGATGTATAAATATGGTTTAAGGCTGAGAAATATTGCAGTCACAAAGTAGTCGCAAATGTTTCGACTTTGTGTCGACTCTGTGTAGACACATGATAAGCGCTGTCAAAAGTAATAACAAAGTTACCGGATTTGCAAAATGGCTCCTTGTGTTCATTTGTTTTCAGATATTCTCAAAGTGTAAAAATGCCGTGGTCAGAGATGGGCATTAATAGATTAACTGTTTATTCGACTAATGGAATAAAAAAAGTTAATCCTCAAATTTTAAACGCGATTAGTTTAGTCGACCTAACATAGATTGAAATAGAATTAATCTGAATATTAATCGATTAAATCTCGGTTGGAAGTTGACAGGGGGCCATTTTTGTACGTAAAAATAATAGAAATGTCTTGCATGCAGATGGTAGCCAAACACTTTGTCATAAAAGTCGTCATGAGTGTCGTTTTATAGGTTTTAGGGGGCGCAGATTTCGAAAACGATGACCATTTTGGACTCCAAGATGGCGGCCATGCACTATGTCATAATAGTCGTCATGGGTGTCGTTTTATGGGTTTAGGGGACGCAAATTTCGAAAATGATGACCATTTTGGATTCCAAGATGGCGGCCATGCACTATGTCATAAAAGTCGTCATGGATGTCGTTTTATAGGTTTTAAGGGGCCCCAATTTTTAAAATAATGACCATTTTGAAATCAAAATGGCGGCCATGCACTATGTCATAAAAGTCGTCATGGGTGTCGTTTTATAGGTTTTGGGGGGCGCAGATTTAGAAAATGATGACTATTTTGGATTCCAAAATGGCGGCCATGCACTATGTCATAAAAGTCGTCATGGGTGTCGTTTTATAGGTTTTAGGGGGCGCAGATTTCGAAAATGATGACCATTTTGGATTTCAAGATGGTGGCCATGCAGTATCTCATAAAAGTCGTCATGGATGTCGTTTTATAGGTTTTAGGGGGCGCAGATTTAGAAAATGATGACTATTTTGGATTCCAATATGGCGGCCATGCACTATGTCATAAAAGTCGTCATGGATGTCGTTTTATAGGCTTTAGGGGGCGCAGATTTCGAAAATGATGACCATTTTGGAATCCAAAAAGCGCGGCCATGCACTAAGTCATAAAAGTCGTCATGAGTGTCGTTTTATAGGTTTTAGGGGGCGCAGATTTCGAAAACGATGACCATTTTGGATTCCAAGATGGCGGCCATGCACTATGTCATAAAAGTCGTCATGGGTGTCGTTTTATAGGTTTTAGGGGGCGCAGATTTCGAAAATTATGACCATTTTGGATTCCAAGATGGCGGCCATGCACTATGTCATAATAGTCGTCATGGGTGTCGTTTTATGGGTTTTAGGGGACGCAAATTTCGAAAATGATGACCATTTTGGATTCCAAGATGGCGGCCATGCACTATGTCATAAAAGTCGTCATGGATGTCGTTTTATAGGTTTTAAGGGGCCCCAATTTTTAAAATGATGACCATTTTGAAATCAAAATGGCGGCCATGCACTATGTCATAAAAGTCGTCATGGGTGTCGTTTTATAGGTTTTGGGGGGCGCAGATTTAGAAAATGATGACTATTTTGGATTCCAAAATGGCGGCCATGCACTATGTCATAAAAGTCGTCATGGGTGTCGTTTTATAGGTTTTAGGGGGCGCAGATTTCGAAAATGATGACCATTTTGGATTTCAAGATGGCGGCCATGCAGTATGTCATAAAAGTCGTCATGGATGTCGTTTTATAGGTTTTAGGGGGCGCAGATTTCGAAAATGATGACTATTTTGGATTCCAATATGGCGGCCATGCACTATGTCATAAAAGTCGTCATGGATGTCGTTTTATAGGTTTTAGGGGGCGCAGATTTCGAAAATGATGACCATTTTGGAATCCAAAATGGCGGCCATGCACTAAGTCATAAAAGTTGTCATGGGTGTCGTTTTATAGGTTTTAGGGGGCCCTGATTTCGAAAATGATGACCATTTTGGAATCCAAGATGGCGGCCATGCACTATGTTAAAAGTCGTCATGGATGTCGTTTTATTGGTCATGGTCATCATTTTCGAAATCTGCACACCTGTTTCAAATAAGGTATCGGTAGATGCATCCTAGTAAGTCAACAACATCTATATCTACTATCGAAATCGAAATGTACTTATGTAGTAGTACGAAATGTAATCTGAAAAGAATCAAGTGATATATATTCCTGTACCTAATGAAGAATCGACATTGATTTCTATTACTAGTAATTGTAGTATTCGAAAAATTGGTTCCTGATTCCTCAAATGGAATTGTACTTAGTAATTCGGTATTGTTAGATTACAAAGTAATCTAGGAATCGGTAATCAGATTACAAAGTAATTTCAAGTAATCGTGGAATCAGGAATCAATTACGAAATGCCCATCTCAGACTAAGTAGCACTGCATTCAATTGATCTGTTTGGCAAACCGCGAGTTCACAGTTCGGGGCGAACTACTTACTATATGTATGGGTTTTAGGGTGTGCAGAATTCAAAAATGATGACCATTTTGGAAACCAAGACGTCTGCCGTGCACGTTGGTCATGGTCATCATTTTCGAATTCTACTGTTCCTAACACCTATCAATCAATATCCATGACGGCTTATATGACAAAGTGCACGGCAGACATCTTGGAATCCAAACTGGTCATCATTTTCGAATTCTGCACTCCCTAAAACCTATAAATCGACATCCGTGACGACGCAAGTAATCTTTATTTTCAGATCTAACAAATTGCTACTGAATACAAAGGACAAAAAAGAAGCGAGGAGGTAATGAAACAAGCAAAACTACAGATGATTCCTCGACGCAATTGGGTGATTCTTAAATTGTGTCCAGTTTTTTTTGTCATAAAAGTTTTTATTTTTCACATATTACTCTCACAAGTTCCGTGACATTTCGATCTTGTAATTTTTTAAGTAAATGTTTTTGTTTATCTACGAGGATCTCACTAGAATAATATAATCAAGGTATGTTTATATTTGATGATTGAAATAGTAACGCAAAAAAAATATATTTGTGTCTTATATTCCTGCCGAAGACTTTTATTTTACCTTTTCCTTCTACACAAGTTTGGCCAAGTAATAAGAATTTAGGGCTCTCAATTTTATTTTGACTTCTACAACAGTAAAGCTACGAGGCCATGTTTGGTATCGTTTTCGCGCGTATAAATTCGCAGTACCAAATTTAGTTATGGTATCACATTGATACCATTCCGAAGTAAAATCATATAAACTTATTAAAATACTTTCTTTTAAACTCCTCTTCACGCTTAAACTGCTGAACAATTTTAATTTTAATTTGGTACACATACATTTTGAGTCCCGAGACAGGACATAATAAGTTATCTCAAAAATCATCCTTTAAAGGTGTGAAATGAGGTGTAGGGGGGAATTCAGAATTGATTTCTTGAAGTTAATACTGTTTAAGTTTAGGTTTGTTTTTTTATCATTTTTAACTAAATCAAAGATGTAGACCATCCCAAATTTCATATAAATCGAATCAGCGGTTATTGATTTCCCGTACAAATTTCCACGCTACTTTTCACACCTTCAAAAGATGATTTTGGTTATAAGATCTATCCTATGTCCTGTTCCGGGACGCAAACTATTTCTATACCAAATTTCAACGAAAGCGGTTCAGCGGTTAAGCGTCAAGAGGAGTTTCAAAAAACCGGCCAAGTGCGAGTCGGACTCGCGTATTAAGGGTTCCGTACATTAAGTTCGACTCGCGCTTGACTGCACATTTCTAATAGGTTTTCCTGTCATCTATAGGTAAAGAACTATTTTGTGTATTCAGACGGACAGACATACAGACGCACGAGTGATCTTATAAGGATTCCGTTTTTTGCTTTTGAGGTACGGAACCCTAAAAAGATTTTTTTTAATTTTGTGGAATGGTGTCAATGTGATACCTTAAATGGATTCAGCAACCCAGATTTATACGAAAACTATACCATACACGGCCTAGCACCTTCACTGATGTAGATATATCAAGATAAAATTGAGAGCCCTAAATAAACTTTCAAGAGCGGATATCTCAAAACATTCAACATATCGAAAAAATTGACGAATAAACTTGTAACAAATTAAATTAACTTTCATTTTGTATAAGTGGCCATGTCGCTAAGATGCATAGTTTCCGAGATATCATCGAAAAACCGGAAAATGGGACCTTCAAAGCCCCCTCTCTTCCCCCCGCTCAAGGGCTACGGCCGGGGACTTTTGATATGTTCACCTCCTAACTTGTCTAAACCAAGTTACGGAGTCAAAAATTGTGTTCCGAGCAACACAACTTTTTGGAGCATTCGTTGGCTGACCTAAGTAGCTTATTGCATTTCTTTAAAAACTTTTCTGTAAAAGGTTGACGGGTGTTGGGTGTTTATATGGTTTTGGTCGATTATTATCATTTGCATCGCCCATGATGACTTACTAGAATTACGAGCACACGAGACACTAATAGTAGTTTGACAAACCTTGGTTTTCAAGAGGTATTTTAAATTGACATTTGCTGTCACAAATTTGCTGTCAGATTTAGTCGCAAACCGCACGCAAAGTGCACACAAATGTGTCGACACCTCGTTACGGAAAAGTGTACACACGGCGACGACACTTTGTTTCGAAACAATTCTAGACACATTGTGTGGACTCTGTTACGACACATCTGACATTTAGTTACCACTTTGATGATTCTGCGACTGGAATGGTTATATGGGAATGCATCAAAGTCGTCGTGAAAATTTGCTACTCTATGGTTTACTAAGTGCACTAGAACTGCACTCTGGCGGCAGAACATTGCAGTAATACTCCCTATTATTATAAATCTACTTTACATTAAGTTGCTACAAGTACTGAAGTAAATCAGAGTTTCATTCAACAAAGCTAATACCTAAAGCATAAAAAAATTCGCCAAGCAATATTTCTTACAAAATTAAGTATAGAATAAAATAAAAATAATTTATTGCAGTACTGTGTACACTTGTTATCATCATGATATATAATTCTAAAATTCTAAAAAAATCTAAAAAAGGGATAGCATGATTCATCCCTGAATCTCTGTCAAACTTCGGTTTTGTAGGAAGTGTCTTTTACTATTATTTATTCTGTGCTACTGCTGTAAAACTGTGATACCTTTTCGAACATGTGAACATGAACATACCATTCCATATTAATTAAATCAGTTTCAGAAAACTATTTTTACCTCAATAAGCTCAAAGACAACAGGCTGGCCCAGGCAATCAACCAACTTTTCTCTGATTTGTGAATTAATTGTATTCAGCAGCACATCATCTAGGCCTCGAGGGTTGCGCAGCGTCACCTCGGGGCTGCTGTCAGGGTAATCTGGAGTCAGTTTCACCTCCAGGGTCACACAAACATACTGCTGGTCGGTGTCGTCTCCTGTTGATGGATGCACCACTGTTTCAATCGTATGTGGCACGTCATCCACCCTCTTTATAACCACATCATCCATTAAAATAGCCTCCAAAGCTTCCACTTCATCTGTAACCCTGAAACCACAACGAAAACCGCGTAAAATCAATGTTTTCGACCACAAAATTCAATAAGACGATTTCTCAAATATTACACACCTTTCGTCTACTGCGGCCGACATGATGACTGAAATCCAGGGGCCTGGTTCCCGGAAAACTTTTTTACAAGTGCATTCAGTTCAGGCAAGCGCAATGCAGATATTGCAGCTAAACAGCTGGGAACTTCAGAGTGAAATCGGGATAAAAATCAATCATGCTACAATGCCAATAGCGCATTTACGAGGAGCGTTTCCGTCGAAACATAACGCAGCGCAAATATAAACGTTAAACCCCTACAACAATTTGATTAGGTATTTTTCTTGCATTAAAATCAGAACATAAATATATATTATTGTAGCTTTTTTATATTTAGAAGTCACGTAGTATTATATTATCTTATCACAAAAATCATTAATCGATAATCGACAAAGCTGAGGAACTATAATAAGCTTTGTAAACGCATGACTTTGACATTGACAGCTCACTGACAGTTGTTGATTCCGTTCGAAAACCATAATTATTTATTCGTAGTGCCAAAGAATATATAAAACTCTGGTCTGAGTCGCCGTGTGCCTGCCCCAGCAAACATTTTAAGAGTGCTATTACATTTCGGGGTTGAGCGAGTTTAGGTATTTTACGCGCTGCGGCAGGCCGTGCGAGCTCAGTATTCCGATCCCTTCTACCACACTCGCACTACAATGATCGATTAAACATTCTTGATCCTTCGTGAAGCATATTGAAATCAACCATAACAACACTAACTGTACTTAACTTATAAAGTCCTAAAACTGTTATTTGGTAAGTACGAAAATACTAAATGCAGTGCAAATGTACATAGGGGCTGTTCATAAATTACGTCATCTATTTTTGACCCCCCCATCCCTCAAATCATCCAAAAATCATGCTTCGGATGACTCTGTTTCCTCCTACGTCATGCTACCATCATCCGATGTCCAGACCCCCCCCCCCCTCCTCCCATTTGAAACGACGTAATTTATGAATAGCCCCATACTCGTACTTATGAACGTATATTACTCGAAAGAAATTATAGGTACTCAATTATTTACAAGAAACAAGTTACAAGAAACTGAAGATACACAGGGTCTGATGATGGAGCTGGAAGGTGGCCACGGGTACCAGTCTATCATGTAACTAAACCACTTCGTGTTTGGGCTCGTTTGATTCGTCTCAACAAGATCTTTGACACTGAAGATACACAGGGTCTGATGATGGAGCTGGAAGGTGGCCACGGGTACCAGTCTCTCATGTAACTAAACAATTTCGTGTTTGGGCTCGTTTGATTCGTCTCAACAAGATCTTTGACACAAGACAGTACTCAGGGTCTGATGATGGAGCTGGAAGGTGGTCACCATTACCAATCAACCATACAACTAAACCACATCGTGTTTAGGCTCGTTTTATTCATCTCAACAAGATCTTTGACACTACAGTCCGTTTTTTTTAGCATTAGAAAGAACTTCGCAGAAGTAAGCTTGTGGTTCCAAATCCGGCACTATTAGCGGTAATAATTTGAAGTAAATTATATGTATTGACCATGCTTCATTAGATAATTCAATCATTATTAACAATTAAAGAGCCTGATAAAAACTGCATGCTTGCTTCTGTAGAGTTCTTTCTAATGCTAAAAAAAACGAACTATATACAGGATGATTCATGAGACGTGAGCAGGACTAATCCTGCACACTCAGTAACTGATAATTGATCGATCTCCGTCGTATTTAGGTGAAATAACGACACTTTTTCCTATTTTTAACTTTTTGGTGAGGGCAAATTTAACTCTCTACAATCATGGTTACCCGACAAGACCTAATTAATAAACATAAAACCTCTTTAACCGTAATGACAGCATTATGATTACGAAGAAAATAAACTGTCATACTTGAGTGAGATACGAGTTTTCAAAAGTAACCAGACCGTGATGACATTCAATTTGACGCAGAATATCGGTAGTTTAGTATTCTAATGTTAGGGTGACCATGCATGTCGTAAATAAATTTATTAATTTTTTTTTTCAACACGAGTAGAAAATTAACGTTAATCTCACTAATACTGATACGAAAACGTTGTTTATAATTTACAAAATGCGCAGTCTTAGTCCTGCTCACGTCTCCTGAATCATCCTGTATAGGTGATACTCAGAGTCTGATGATGGAGCTTTTTTTTTTTTTTTTTTATTATGCATGGGTTTACTCATGGCCACAGACTAGCCGAGGCGTAGACGTGGCCTACGATGGAGCGAGCTCGCCCAGAAGGTGCCTGTTCACTCTTGATTTGAAGGTTGCCGGGTTATAAGAGCACGGAAATATAGACGCCGGCCGGAAGCGCTGGTGGCCTAGCGGTAAGAGCGTGCGACTTGCAATCCGAGGTCGCGGGTTCAAACCCCGGCTCGTACCAATGAGTTTTTCGAAACTTATGTACGAAATATCATTTGATATTTACTAGTCGCTTTTCGGTGAAGGAAAACATCGTGAGGAAACCGGACTAATCCCAATAAGGCCTAGTTTCTCCTCTGGGTTGGAAGGTCAGATGGCAGTCGCTTTCGTAAAAACTAGTGCCTACGTCAAATCATGGGATTAGTTGTCAAGCGGACCCCAGGCTCCTGTGTGAGCCGTGGCAAAAATGCCGGGATAACGCGAGGAAGAAGGGAAATATAGACGCCGGCAAGGAATTCCATTCCTTGGCAGTGCGCATAAGGAAAGTAGAAGCAAAGCGCTTAGTGCGAATTGGCGGAATATCTACCAAGTAAGGATGGAAACCGGCCGTGCGTCTAAAAGTCCGATGGTAGAATGGGGACGGTGGAATGAGCTCGTGTAGCTCTTGGGCACACTCCCCGAAGTGCAACGAAGTGAAAGATCTTGTTGCGACGAATCAAACGAGCCCAAACACGAAGTGGTTCAGTTACATGGTAGACTGGTACCCGTGGCCACAGTCCAGCTCCATCATCAGACCCTGAGTACTAACTTGTGTCCAAGGTCTTGTTGAGACGAATCAAACGAGCCCAAACATGAAGTGGTTCAGTTACATGATAGCAGTGTTGGCAAAAAATCAATTCGAATTGACGATTGAGAATTGACCGATCAATTCGAATTGACGATTGACGAAACTAATTCTAAATCTACTGATTGAAGATTGACGATTACTAATCGTTAATTCGAATTGATCGGTCAATCCTCAATCGTCAATTCGTATTGACGATTACTTTGTATGTACCTACCTAATGTCCTTTTTATTTAGGCCATTTTTGTGAAACGTCAGAAACATGTTTCGAAACCTTTGGGCACCTCAGATATCGATTTTGAACGCAATCGGTTAATTGGAAGAAATGTCCCATAAATGTCCAGAAAATAAACATGTTACGGAACCTTTGGAAATCTCATCGTTTTAAAGTGCCAACGATCAATTTAAAAAAATGTCCCGAAATGGAAGGGACATCCTTCAATACTGACGTCAGAAACATTTTTCGGGACCTATGGTCGACATCGATTACGAATATGAACGTAATTGGCCAATTTCGAAAAATGTCCCTAAAAGGGACATCAGTCAATACTGACATCAGGAACATGTTTTCGAACCTCTGGGAACCTCAGATATCGACTTTAAGTCCAGTAAGTCCCTAAAAAGGACACCTTTGAAAACTAATCTTAGGGAAGGGAAAGGGACCCTAGGTTAATCTAGATTGAGAATTGATTTAATCCAAATTGAGGATTGATGCGTTAATTCCAATTGATTCAATCGGATTGACGCGTCAATCAGAATTAAATCAATTCGAATTGATCAATTCGGATTGATCAATTCGGATTGACGCGTCAGTTCGATTGATCAATCCGGATTGATTTAGTTCAGATTGATGCCAACACTGCATGATAGACAGGTACCCGTCGCCACCTTCGAACTCATCATCAGATCCTGAGTACTATCTTGTGTCAAAGATCTTGTTGAGATGAATAAAACGTGCCTAAACACGAAGTGGTTCAGTTACATGATAGACTGGTACCCGTGGCCACCTTTCAGCTCCATAATCAAACCTTGTGTATCTTCAGTGTCAAAGATCTTGTTGAGACTAATCAAACGAGCCCAAACACGAAGTGGTTTAGTTGCATGGTTGATTGGTACCGGTGACCACCTTCCGGCTCCATCATCAGACCCTGAGTACTATCTTGTGTCAAAGATCTTGTTGAGACGAATAAAACGAGCCTAAACACGAAGTGGTTTCGTTGCACGGTTGATTGGTACCGGTGACCACCTTCCGGCTCCATCATCAGACCCTGAGTACTATCTTGTGTCAAAGATCTTGTTGAGACGAATAAAACGTGCCTAAACACGAAGTGGTTCAGTTACATGATAGACTGGTACCCGTGGCCACCTTTCAGCTCCATAATCAAACCTTGTGTATCTTCAGTGTCAAAGATCTTGTTGAGACTAATCAAACGAGCCCAAACACGAAGTGGTTTAGTTGCATGGTTGATTGGTACCGGTGACCACCTTCCGGCTCCATCATCAGACCCTGAGTACTATCTTGTGTCAAAGATCTTGTTGAGACGAATAAAACGAGCCTAAACACGAAGTGGTTTCGTTGCACGGTTGATTGGTACCGGTGACCACCTTCCGGCTCCATCATCAGACCCTGAGTACTATCTTGTGTCAAAGATCTTGTTGAGACGAATAAAACGAGCCTAAACACGAAGTGGTTTAGTTGCATGGTTGATTGGTACCGGTGACCACCTTCCGGCTCCATCATCAGACCCTGAGTACTATCTTGTGTCAAAGATCTTGTTGAGATGAATCAAACGAGCCCAAACACGAAGTGGTTTACTTGCATGGTTGATTGGTACCGGTGACCACCTTCCGGCTCCATCATCAGACCCTGAGTACTATCTTGTGTCAAAGATCTTGTTGAGACGAATTAAACGAGCCCAAACACGAAATGGTTTAGTTGCATGGTTGATTAGTACCGGTGACCACATTCCGGCTCCATCATCAGACCCTGAGTACTATCTTGTGTCAAAGATCTTGTTGAGACGAATAAAACGAGCCTAAACACGAAGTGGTTTAGTTGCATGGTTGATTGGTACCGGTGACCACCTTCCGGCTCCATCATCAGACCCTGAGTACTATCTTGAGTCAAATAAATACATATAGAATGTCAGGTCGTTTCAAATATTTTTAATCCTGTCCGGTAGTTTATTAAACTGTACCATTATAAATTATAATACTATAAAAACAGTGCTAGGATCAAAGTCTCTCGTTGCGGTTTACACGCACACAGTATAGCGTTTTACACGGCGCCCGCCGCACACAATGATAAAAAACCTCGTCGTCGCCGTTGAAAATGTGCGGAGCCGACCGACACACGTCCTGCCTGTACAAGCTCTGCCGCGGCACTGAGCTGGCGAGCGCGCGTCATCGGTAATATAGAGTAGTTTTCAAAAAATTGCCAAAAAATTATAGTAGAATTTCATAAACACTAATGTATACCAACAGTATAAGCAAACGTTGCAGATTGCTTGAGTATGAAAATGACTTCGATATTAAGTAGATTTTCGTAGAAATTGACACTTGTTTCGGAGAGAAAATTGAGTTCGTTTTACTTTGATTTTCTCTTTCTCAAAGGTATGTAGGAAAAATATCGTTTGATATGCCTAAAGTACAGGGTATTAGTAATACAAAATAGCCAGGTTTAGCAGAGTAAACTTCTGAACATTTCCAAATAAGAGCTTGCCGTTCAGTGCTTCACGCGGTTTTTCGGAAACGACCATCAGAAAAAAATTCATTACTAATTTAATAAGTCCTTTTTCTACTATTTACAACGATATTTAAAAAGATAAGAAGACGCTTTTACTGGAACAAGTACTCATTGTTTCTAATAATGAGCACAAAGTCCTGAATTTCGTCGTCTAGTATCATCAATTTTGCATTATTTCGACTTTTCTTGTAAGAGCGCTCTTAAGTATTTTTTCCTAGGCTCGAAGAAGATTTTACCAATTTAAGTGAAAATTACGACCTAAGTCACCAATTATTTTACGTATTGTACACTTTTACTTCCAAGTCAAAATATAGGGATAATAAAACGTAAATGTCACTTCATAAATACACCATGAAGTCAGGGACTTAGGGGTTGAAAATAAGGCGAAATATTAGGTAAAATTAACCTTAAGACCTGTCCAATAGGTCAAATCTACTAATAAGGTATTTTAGGTGTATTTGCGACGTAATTATTACTTATACGGGGACTATGAAGTCACGGACTTAATGGTTGAAAATAAGTCGAATTACTAGGTAAAATTAACTTCGTACCCTAGCCAATAGGTCAAATATACTAATAAGGCCTTTTAGGTGTATATGCGACGTAATTATTTCTTATACGGAGACCATGAAGTCAGGAACTTAATGGTTGAAAATCTGTCGAAATATTAGGTAAAATTAACTTCGAACCCTGACCAATAGGTCAAATGTACTAATAAGGCATTTTAGGTGTATATGCGACGTAATTATTTCTTATACGGGGACCATGAAGTCAGGGACTTAATGGTTGAAAATAAGTCGAAATATTAGGTAAAATTAACTGCAAAGTCTGACCAATAGGTCAAATGTACTAATAAGACATTTTAGGTGTATTTGCGACGTAATTATTTCTTATACGGAGACCTTTAGGTCGTCGATTTTATGTCGATTTAGCTACTAATTTTAGGTAAATGTTACTTAAAATAGATACCAAATTGCGACCATATAGTAAAAATCACTTGTAAAGTACTATCAATACCATAAGGTTGTGCCGCCATTTTCTTTCATTATAACGAGATGCTAAATATGAAATTGCATAATTTAAGTTGTTATATCTTGAATGGTGCCATCGCACGGTACTTCATTGTGCTAATATTCAAAATAAAACAATATTTTTGATCAAGTCAATACACTCACACAGACAAATATTCAATTACAACACTCAATTACAAGCAACTATATGCATTTTGATTTTATAAAATGTTGAAAACTTAAATATTTCAAAAGCCCATCGATAGTTTTGTATGTAAACCTAACATACTGCACGAAAAAATTTTCTGTGCATTAGATTTCATCGTTCTTAATCAGCGTAATCGGCCTAAATTATTTTACATGACTTAGTGGCCGCCATTATCATTGCACAACTTAAAGTTGTTTTCTTGTTAGACATTTTGTTTCTGAGTGAATAGAATATATAAGCGTAATGTTTGTGTCTCTTTTTCTCTTCATCGCGTCTCATCTAAATATTGCCTCGCAGAGTAATTATATGGATAAAAATATGTCGCCATCACGTCTAAAGGTGGTAAAGATTACCAAATTAGTACATTTTAACTACGCGGCACGTCGTGGCGACGTTGAATCCACGTCGGAAACATGACCTAGTGTTGACCTAATGGTTGTAATCACTAATTTACCGTCAATAAATACGTCGCCGGCACGTGCGTTTTTTCCCCATTTATGTCGACTCGACGTGCCCACGACGTCGATTCGACGTGCCTCATTTTGGTCCCCTAAATTGTGCGACCTAAAATAGGTGCCTTTTTCGGAATATCGACCAAAAATGTTTGCTGGGGCTACACTGCCACATCTCAAAAAACCGTTTTTTCGAGAAATCGCGTCACAAAGTTGTGAGAGTATAGTTCAGGGTGTTTAATAGGATCTTACTCCTTTAGTTTTAGGTCTATGTATTTAAAATTTAGCTTTTTTTACTCGGAATGATATAACCCTCCTTATGACCATGCCACTTTTTAAAAGAAATGTATATTTTTTAAGACACAAGGCCCTAAAGACAGGTATTTAGAGTTGTGGCCGTATTGCAGAAACGTTTTTTAAAGATTTTGGGATGCGGCCAAATTTAAACACAAAATTATTGGATAAAGGTTACCATGCAAATATAAATAAAAAAACCAAAATAGTTAAAATCCCTTTATTTTATCAACTTTGATAGGAACAAGATCACTGTACGCGATAATATGTGTAACGCAACGAATTATTATTTTCTAGGACGCAACTCAAAAGCTTCATTTAAAATGTGTGCTATATAGCTACAACTCAAAAGGGCCTACCGCGAACCACGTTCGACGTGTTGCCTCTTTGTCGCACTTGTAAATTCGTAGGTAAGTGTGTCAGGAAGGCAACACGTCGAACGTGGTTCGCGGTAGTCCCTCAGTTCACCTGCGAACGCCGCGGGAGCAGGCGGCAGACTGGCAAGTGGCTGTATTGCAGGGAATCGTCTGACAATTTATGGTCAAATCCATAAGGCCACTTGTGAGAAAAAGACTCTTAAAGACCTTTTTTGCTATGGCTCTCGAAATAAGGTCGTAAATTGAACAATTTTGAATACGAATCTGCAATAATCCAGAAAATTAAAAATTTTGAATTGTGGCCGTATAGCAGGCACACGGCGGAGTGGCTACCGCGAACACCGAAATTCGCAAATTGCGGGGATCTTTCTCTTTTACTCCAATGAAGGAGCAATAAGAGTGACAGAGAAAAATGCCCGTGATTTGCGAACTTCGATTTTCGAGGTTATAGCCCTGCTCTGGTCAGTGCCATTTGCCGGCCTAGCCAACGTTACAATCGCTATCGCTTCGACAACGAAAAGCATTATGTCTCTCTAGGGTGGATTTCAAAATCGGGCGAAAAGTTATGGTTCGGTCTTTATAAAAAAAACTAGTGGGTTGTGCGAGTTGCAACTTTTTTATATGTTTTTAAAAACTATGATCTTAATGTTCCATGTATTGAATTGATATGCGGTCAAAATTGTAGGTGTAGCATTGATGTATTATGCAGGATATAAGTACCTACTCGTAGGTATAGTCAGCCAAGAATGCAGTGGTCTACCACTTTACGACTCTCAATCAGATGATAGAGTCGAAAAGTGGTAGACCACTTTCTTGGCTGACTATAATACCTAATACTTGAATACTTTTGGCTTAGGCTAGGACTGGATCTAAAACACCGGGAAATCTCCATTAAATTATAATCCAGTGTCAATCGGTCGCATCGCTAAAGGCGAATTTAAAAAGGTTATGCTAGCAGACAAAACTTAATTTAAAGGATGTGCGCGGTATTGTAGGTTTAGTATATATGTAATATGTATTATAGAATATATATATATATATATATATGTATTTAGTTGTGTACATATGTATTTAATTGTGTATATATGTATATATTTATAAGTAACTAAGAAACTTTTCGTTTTTATTATCATTATAATTTTCTTTTCTTGTTCTTTTATTTACACTGTTGGTACTGTACGGATGCCTACCGTCTCCAATTCTCCCTCAATTGCTCAAAGGTTAATGTCAATAAAGTGTTTTACTACTACTACTACTACTACTAAATTAAAACCGATTTATTTTTGTTTTTAATTTTATTTAAATTAATTTTATTTTAGTTAATATAGACTGTGCGGAAAGAGTCATGAAATGTATATGGGATCGTGATGGGATCTAATACATTCTACGTTAATCTCTTTCCGCGCAGACTCTAAGTAACACTTAACAACTTAAAATTACTCTTACATCATAGATTAAATCTAAGTAGGTAGATACTTTATACATAGGTTGCATCGCATACAAAATATTAGAGACAAAATATGTTATAATCCTTAAGTATAATTAGGTACCTAAACGTAAGCTCTCCTTGGTTTTGTGTTGCTTTAAAATACCTTAGATACCTAATTATGTATTTTGGTAAATACATAGTGGGTTTGGTAATACAGGGTCTTTATTATTGAGAATAGATTACAACTATAATGATATTAAGAATAAGAATATCTACGATGATGTTTGCAATTAGGTAGAAATAGGAGGTTTTGTCTGTCTGAGGAAGGAAAAGTCTGTATCTTTAGGTATTAAAATAAAAGTAAACAAAATCTACCCTCAAATGGCTCCTTAAGCCAGTTGAGAGTAGATGAAAACATTAAACGATCAAATAATGTAGGTTAAAGTCGGCCCGTTCAGTGACTGATCTAAGCGGTTTTGTATTTGGTTGGTTAACCAATAAATGTGATAAATTACTACCCGAAAATGTACAATTTGTTTACTTTTATTTAAATACTTAAAGACACAGAGTATAGATGGTTACCTAATATTTGTATGGAACTAAGCTGTATGTAATGAATAGAGAATATCATTATAACTAGGTACGTAGTGTAATTAATTCTTAATTAAATTATGTAACTATCTAAACTAAATAAATGCATTTTAATACTCTTAGATTTTGTGAACACATTTTGTTATAGGTTATATTATACCTAACTTATTTACCTAATTTTATACAAACATTTGCAACATATTATATGTAGTCAATCTTAACTACATATGAGTACCAATATACCGCGAAATCGAGGGAAAAACTGTTATTTTTGTGTCTATTTCGCTTTTGCATAATTGGAGCCACAGGTAGGCCCCCATCAGTTTGAAATTGAAAATCCGTCCAATTTTACGCCTTATAATAACTAGCCCCAGAAGGGCTCGAGCAGATCTGAGAAGTCGTATCCTGGCTGTCCGAAGAATCTGAAGAAACGCTGGTTGACCGGCTCTTGGTGAAGATCGGAGACCATTGCGTGCGTGTGGAACACAGTCTGGAATTAAAATATTATTTTGATATAAAAAAATACATATAAGTATAGAGCCCGTCTAAGCTAATTTTGCATCGCACTTCAACACTTTGTCCTATTCAGCCGGCGTATTATGGATCGCATTATCCACATTTATCCATATGATTAAATAACTTTCACTTTTTAACTCTGCGGGATAGAAAGAGACGGACACCGTTTTATCACGCTGTCACGTAGACAAAAACGACCATCATATCCGTACTGGTTACAAAAAAGAGGAAGTATTATTTTAGTCGATAGATCACGGGTCTTCTCTAGAAATTTATAATATTGTACTATTTCTCAGAAAACAAGTAAATAATTCATTATTTTAAGTCATTTAAACACGGAAAATAAGAGGAAACAAATTACTTATTCTTATAAGTAAATAACGGGGTCACCCATGGAAGGAAAACGCAGTCAATAATATATAAATGACTCAGATTCTTTGTTCCTATTTGTCTTATTACAGCAAGTACATAATAAGTCGTGTTAAAGAGGGTAAAGATAATAAGGGCTTTAGTAGGTACTGAAATTTCCTGTGTTGTGTATTTACCACAAACTACAATAATAAGTAAACATTTACTACATAGCGGTATCAATCATACAAGAAATCCTACTTTGGGTGCTACCAACGCACAGTACCAACGCAACCGATAATACCGTATAAATATACCTATTTTCGATACATTACCAACTACTGAGGCGCAACGATTAGAAAATGTATCAAAAATTGGATAACGTAGTGATTTAATTCTCTTTGAATTGGATGCAATAGGTGAAATTATATTTAATTTACATGAGTAGATACCTGTCATCGCGCATAGTACTCTCAGCAGCAACAGAAGTGCTTCAATTGCATCAGTTTAGGACACACAATAACGTACCTCTTCTCAAGTTTCTTGACGATCTTCTTCTTGCAGACGAATATGAGGAAGATGAAGAAGCCCATGAGCAGGTTGTAAGCATCGCTGAGGTACCAGGCGCGGTATTCTGGAGACAGAGCGCTCAGGACCTCCACTACCCAGCTACGCCCCATAATCTCGGCGAGTTTCAGATACAGACGTGCTTCAAATGCATCAGTTTAGGACAGACAATAACGTACCTCTTCTCAAGTTTCTTGATGATCTTCTTCTTGCAGACGAATATGAGGAAGATGAAGAAGCCCATGAGCAGGTTGTAGGCGTCGCTGAGGTACCAGGCGCGGTATTCTGGAGACAGAGCGCTCAGGACCTCCAGCACCCAGCTGACGCCCATGGTAACGGAGAGCTTCAGGTACATACGTGCTTCAATTGCATCAGTTTAGGACACACAATAACGTACCTCTTCTCAAGTTTCTTGATGATCTTCTTCTTGCAGACGAATATGAGGAAGATGAAGAAGCCCATGAGCAGGTTGTAGGCGTCGCTGAGGTACCAGGCGCGGTATTCTGGAGACAGAGCGCTCAGGACCCCCACTACCCAGCTACGCCCCATAATCTCGGCGAGTTTCAGGTACAGGCGTGCTTCAAATGCATCAGTTTAGGACACACAATAACGTACCTCTTCTCAAGTTTCTTGATGATCTTCTTCTTGCAGACGAATATGAGGAAGATGAAGAAGCCCATGAGCAGGTTGTAGGCGTCGCTGAGGTACCAGGCGCGGTATTCTGGAGACAGGGCGCTCAGGACCCCCACTACCCAGCTACGCCCCATAATCTCGGCGAGTTTCAGGTACAGGCGTGCTTCAAATGCATCAGTTTAGGACACACAATAACGTACCTCTTCTCAAGTTTCTTGATGATCTTCTTCTTGCAGACGAATATGAGGAAGATGAAGAAGCCCATGAGCAGGTTGTAGGCGTCGCTGAGGTACCAGGCGCGGTATTCTGGAGACAGGGCGCTCAGGACCTCCAGCACCCAGCTGACACCCATGATCACGGAGAGCTTCAGGTACAGCATGAATCTGGGACACGATTATGACTGGTAAGTTGACGGTTGGTGTACTTAATGTTGGTACGTGGGTCACACTTAAAGTTTTAAGAGCAAACCCGTAACAGGCAAATAATTTAACTTTACATAAAATAAAAATAAATAAATAAAAGAATACCTATGTAATTCCATAACCCATGGTTATAGATATGTATTTACTGTAGTTTTCACACTTAGCCTTCCGGCCAGTACATTTCTGACTTCTAAATAAATAGCATCAATGTTTACGTGTTAGACCAATGTGCGTTAATAAAATTGTCATTGTCAGGCGATAATTTCCAGCGTAGTGAAACAGGGGACATTCTACCATTAGGGCTGAATTTAGACGATACGAGAACTTGCATGCGAGTTTCATACCATTGCGGGTTTTGATTGGTCGGTTGAATTGGACGTAACCAACAGTCCGCAATGTAACTAAAATCACATGCTAGTTCGCGCGCCGTCTAAATCAGCCCTTTTTTTTTGTCAGAGGTGGAGGTAATCCTCATTGGATACTGCCAGCCCGGTTTTGGCAGCATGTCCGACTCAGCTGGGATTGCTCCAGCTGCCTACGGACTAAAACCCTCCACCCTGTCCAGTAGGGTGGCTACAGTGTCAGCATTAAGTGGCATCTGTTACCTGTGACGGTGTGTCCTATGAGCAGACGGGTTTCCAGCAGCAGGCGAGTCCAGCACAGCTGTGCCGCGGCTGAGGCGCCAGATGTTGAACGAGGTCATGAGGAACAGGATCCAATTCATGACAATGATGACTAACATTGGCACGTATAGGTACATGAATTTGCCGCTACCTGTAAATATTCCACATAATAAAGTATTAAAACTAAGGATCTATAAATAGTCTATTTGATTCTAGGAATAATTTTGTGGCGACAAGGGGGTCGGGGCGTAGGGGGGCGACTCGACCAAAAAGGTTTGTTCCGCAATAATTTAGTTTTATATTAATTAGTAAAAAATATAAATAATATACCAATGTATATTGTATCTCTAAAAATATTTCCTATTCTATAAGTATTTTTAGGCATGTTTTTATTTAATATTATCAGAAACTGAACTTCCGGCAAAATCCCGAGACCATAAATTAACGTAAAAACATCCGCAACTTAACCGCAAATTATCCGATTTTCCCGGTGGCTAGCCATTCATTGATAAGATTATTTTTAGCTGCCGGCGGCTGTTAGATTATTAACTAAATTTTCTCAAAAATGGACGTCAAAGTCGACTTTGCCGTGTAAAAAATAGGTCGCGAAGCGCGGAGTTTATGGTCAGTCAAAAATTAAAAAGTTAAAAACATTGCAGTCTCGATTTTAGGACTGCAATGTTGCATACAAATTCCATTATTTGTCGAGTTCCAAACTTTTTAAAAGTTGAAATGGCCATATCAAATGAAGGCACAGGCCCATTAAACAGCCAAACAGATGATTAGTACCGCGACTATTTAGCTGTCTCAAATAGGTTGGCGTATTTTCGGCAAAAAAAATACACTTCTATTTTTTTATTAAAAAAAATAAAAAGGCGGCAAGGGCTTTGTTCTGTGAAAATATATACGTAAGAATGTTGCTTTTGTAAAATATTTCTATGATATTTATATTTCTTGCACCATTTTTGAGAAAAGCACTATATATGACTCGGCTGGAAGTCTACTTGCTGGCTTCGGATTCAATTAAACGGACTCCCAAGGTCGTCCGTTTAAAACGAATCCTCAGCCTGCAAGTAGCTACTTCCGAGCCTCGACAATAATGTACTATTATTGTTCCTTAAAACCAATACTGTCTATAAACGAAATAAAAGGAAAACATGACCAAGGCCCCCAGTGCCCAGGGCAGGAAACGAACTAGCGACCTCTGTTTACTTGACAGATGTTTGAACTACTCCACCTGGGCTCGATAGCGTGGGTCAAATTTGCAAGTATGACAATTTCCGAAGGTTTGTGGCGCCTAGGCACGGAAGGCCTTGGTAATTTTTAGGGTTACGTACCCAAAGGGTAAAAACGGGACCCTATTACTAAGACTTCGTTGTCCGTCTGTGTGTCTGTCTGTCACCAGGCTTACACATCCATAACTTACCTTCTAAAAAGCATCCTGTTCCATTAATGTCAGGCTTAATGAACCATGGTATATGCCTCAAGTCCATTCTGTCAATGACACCCATCCCGATAGTTAACACGAGAGGCATGCCGAAGGCGTATAGGCTGTACATGAGGAACTTGAATGTCTCTCCTCGCCGATGTATGGGTCGAGCTTTGGCGTATCCCCTGTAGAAGGAAAAATATTGTCAAAAAAATTGCGTCACCGTTAATTAATAGAAAGTTACCAATAAGTACCTACTAGAATTTATTAGGTTTTGGTAGAGAACCTACCCTTACCACAACAAAACGGATAAAACCAAAGTCTTTTTACATTTAAAGATACTTACTAGTAAGTACTAGAGATGTAACAGAGTTGACCTGTGTATGGGTACAAAGTATGCCCAAAAATATAGGTAGGTACTAACTAAAAGTTGGTGCTGGTTTCCGGATCTAAAGTAAGTAGGTAAGTACGAGTATCTCTCTAATTTTTTCCTATATTATGGGATTAGGTAGGTAGGTAATAAGGTAGTATTACTAAGTTACTCGTATGTCATACCTGAATGTCCACCAAATGTCGATAGACATGACGTTCATCCAACAAAAACATGCCAAGCAGAAGTAATGAATCAGGAATGCTGAAAATAAAGAAATATATATTTAGGTACTATTGACGTTCAAGCCAAGTTCACATTTACTTGACAAAGTTACTGTTATATGATATTTAAGAAATTACGAGATCTATAGCGGCTTTCATATTGATTGTCGAGATAGCTCTCCGTCCGTCTGTCTGTCCGTCAGCCTGTCTGTCACCAGGCTGCATCTCATGAACCGTGATAGCTAGACAGTTGAAATTTTCACAGATGATGTATTTCTGTTGCCACTAATAATAACAACAAATACTAAAAAGTACGGAACCCTCGGTGAGCAAGTCCGACTCACATTTATCCGGTTTTTTAAATACTTACTAAATATAAGACAGATAATTTCCGTATTCTCATCAGCCATGCTAATGAAATCCAGCAGCGCAAAGGAAAGGAACGTTGCCAGCAGACAGGCCACGTAAGCCATGAGGATCTTTCCGCACAAGTTTCTTAGCTCCGGCAGCAGGCAGTAGACGATGAGGACGAGGATCAGAAACACGCTGGAGACGAGGAATCCTGTCAAAAATAGACAGTAAATATTGTAATTCCCATATTTGGCAAAAAAAAAAAGGTCGGTCCCAATAATAGTTACAATAGCAGGTATAGTGTGTAGCTTTCAAATAGAGCGGTTTTACTTAACAATAGACAATAGGATTAGCCGTCGAGCTCCATTTGAAAGCTACACACTATACTCGATTACTCGATACCTATAGGACCTTTTGGAATTTAAAGCCGTGGTCGCCCAGGTGTTTGTCTACGTTTCATGTTTAATTCCCAAAAGGTTCTATATCGACTACTTGCTATTGTAATTTAACTCTGTCCTTCAAGGCGGTAAAGATGTTATCTGTTTAGAATCTTTTGTTGTAATTGCATTTAATTTAGCACAGGTAATTAGCGGTTTGGTTTAACAAAAGATAACAATGCTATTCATCGGCAGGCAAGTCTCTCAAGTGGATACCAATATTTTAAACCGTCCGACTATAAGCATGGAAGTCACTTCCTTCCGAACCAGGAGTCTGATTCAGATTTTACTTGTGACGATTTTGACCTTGTTTTGATACGAGCTTGAAGACCGCTCACGCGGAATGGTGCATGCGAAATGAAGTGACAATCGTGCGTTAGATACGCAACGATTGCCAACGATCATCTATTAGGTAGTGTCAAAACCATAACAAAATGCAAAAATAGAATCGACCCCCTGAGTCGGCAACGGCACAGATTAAATTATAGTGCTACCGTACAGAAAGGACTCTTCCTAGGGACGTCAAGTTGTGGCAATTAACCCTAATAATTGCTCGGAGCAATGCTGAGCCGATCGGGGCCGAGAATGCTCGAAAGGGGAAGTGTCGCCCCGTTGGCAACGGCATCGACCATAGCCCGTCTTGTGGTATCAAAATATCTGTATAATGCAGCCGGCGTACTATGGATGGCTTTATCCAACGTTTATCCAAAATAACTGTCACTTTTTAATACCACGGGATAGAAAGTGACGACGGATACCGTTTTATCACGCTGTCACGTAGACAAGACCGATCATCATATCCGTGCAGAACTATATTCACAAGTGTTTACTTACCACTTACAAGGAAGATGCTGTTAGACTCAAATTCATCTTCCGGTACCGGGGTCGGGATGGTCCATATCCTGAACTGTGGTTCGTGAATATTTCTCCCGTTCGGCAGCGCGATGTCGATACAGAACTTATCGTTTGCTATCGGCTTGAATCTGTTGAAGGAGTTCGGTAGCTCCTGCATGACGGTTCCATCCTAATAAATATGAAATTGAATTTATTATAGCGTTTATTTTCAGTTTCAGGTAGATACATTAAAAAGAAAAATAAACTAACTTATCTATAAAATAAAACTACTTAGGTACATAAAAACTAATACTAAATAAAATTAAAATACATTTAAGAAATTGGGCCCCTTTGGCATGGTGCCGAGGACGCTGGCAGCATTTCCCCGCTGTTTTGCGATGCTAATACGTTGAGCGAGAAAGCTGCCAGCTCTTCGGTAAGATTTAATTTATTATTTTCCTAAATTCTCAATTTGAATGTTCACATTTAAATAAATGTAGCTAAAAAAAATGTAGCTAAGATTACTTTCTGATGTTGGGTTACGTTGGGTATTATAGGCACTTGTCCCATCAAGAGCGAGTAAGCGATTAACTATCGGCGAATTACTCGCCCAAGAAACGAACAAAATATTAGGATCCTGTGTTGGTAAAAGAGACACATATATTAATAGTTCATCGCTGGCTGTTCACACTGCCGGCGAGAACACTCGCTCTACTAGTTTGTCGCCGCGATAAGATAAAACTAGCTCAGCGGTACTCGCTCGGCGATGCTCGCTTCGTAGTTAGAACTCAAGCTGCGAGATCAATTAGTCTGCGTGTTCGGCTACGCTGCACCGCCCGAGCGAGTGACGCGAGTAATAACCCGTCGCACTCGAACACTCGCCTATAGCCGAGCGACAAAACTATTGGAGCTAACACTCGCTTCTCGCCGCTCGCCCACTCGTTTCTAGTTTATCGTTCTACTCGCTTATCGCTCATCGTTGGCGGTGGGACAAGTGCCATAGTTCTTAGTTAAAAGATACTATTAAAACACGAGTTTAAGTGTGACTTTGTGAGCTAATATTTTATGCTTATCACATTAAGAAATTTAGGTAGATTTACCTATATGAGAGAAAATACCTTAGTCGCTTTAGAAAATAACTCCTATCTTTTTATATCATTAGCAGAAGTTAAACGCTTATATGTTGTATGTATGTAGCTGCGGTTAGCCGAAGTCCCTACCTTTTCCCCCTAGGAAAATTACTTTTGGATCCCCTAAATCCCTTACTGATAATGTTAATTATAGTTATAATTATAATTATAAACATAGTCCCTAATTATTAAGAAATGAGTCATAACTAGTGATCCTTGCGGTAAACATAGGAGGATGTTTATACCAAGAACTGTAAGATTAAACTACAATAACAACTATAAATTCTTTGTTATTTTGACTCATATTATTGAATCATAAAAGCTTTAAGTAATTGGCCTTACGCGGGATGCTGATGTTACAGGAATTTTCTAAGCAAACAGTTTATATGATTGGAATAAAATATTCTAATACCTTTAAACGAAGTATTTTTAATTTTTTAGATTTAGTTATCTTAATTGTATTTAATTTTAGTTTTATATTCATTTTATATGATAAATATAATATTTATGTACCTATAATATTCATTTAAACAAGCAATTCTTGTTAATTTATATATATCGGGGATCTCGAAAAGAGCTGTAACGATTTCGATTTTGCTATATGGGGGTTTTCGGGGGCGACAAATCTTGGGGGTCTTATTTCTGGGAAAACGCGCATTTTTGAGTTAAGATATTAATTGTTTAATTAAGCAGGAATACGACGAATACTTATGTATAATAATTTTCGTCGCTAAAGATAATAATATAGGAGAACAACGGTTGAATGACGTGACTAAATTAATATTATTTACTTACTTAGTTTTTCTAATTTACCTATGTGTAAGTGGGTAGTTAAAATGCGGTATTTTCTATCGACTATGTGCCCTATCTAAAACTACAAGTAGGTACCTAATCGATAACCGTGAATTTAATTATACTTTCTTTATTTAGGATTTCCATTTTTGGCCCACCCCTGTCCTGTGGTCTACATTTGTTTGCAATGCAACCTAGCCTAATTATAGGTCTAATATACAGTTAATAACTGTCACTTCAAATCTAATTGTATTAATAATTCAGCCTAGACACGACACGTCCCACTGCTGGGCACTGCCCTCCTGGCCCAACTCGGATTGAATTGATTATCATTAATTTTATAAAACTCAAAAGTTTCAATTTAGCCACCTAATCTTTATATTTTCTTAAATATAGCACCCTTAACAATAGCTAATTATTCATACGTACTTATATTAAAATTATTACTCTTAAGCTTATAAGCTTTCGTCAAGCCTTTGTTTCATCTATATAAAATAGACACAGTCATTATAAGTTACCATATTCTATCATAATTTAATAAATATAGGATATAATAGGTGACAAACGGGCGAATAGTTATTATTAGGATATTTACCTTATACATGTCGGCGGCCGATCGTAAGATCAGCCATATCGTGAAATTCCTAGGCATCTCATGAAACGTGAAAATCTTTAACTCGTTCCCTGAGTCGACGGAGCCCCGCGGGGCTCCTATTTCTGAGCAGTTTGCCCTTTGGGCATCTGAAGCAACCTAACGAACCTATCCTACCTATTTTACCTATTTTGGTTTAATGTAACTAGGGTCAAAACATTACACAGGAACATTACGAGCATCTACGAAGTATTTATTAAAGCTTTAGTTTCATGATTTTTTCATAGTTTTTAGACCCAAGGTTCAAAAGTTAGAGGGGGGGCTAGGTACCTATACATATTTTTTTCTTTTGGAGCAATTATTTCTGAAAATATTAACTATATGAAAAAATTGCTATATATATGTAGAGTTTCGGGGGCGAAAAATCGATCTAGTCTAGGGTAGCTCTTATCTCTGGGAAAACGTGCATTTTTGGGTTTTTATATGTTTTCCCAGATATTATTTAGTTATTTAAAAGTGAAAGATTATCTTACCTCCAGCAAGTAATTATTGAATTTCCTGGACATGTCGAAAGCTCTGATCATACTAAAATTCCGCGACTTCGCAGGCACCAACGTGAACACTTCAAACACCTTCTTCTTCGTCTCCGCAATATCTTTGTTGTAAACAACCACATCCCCAAAATTGTAATTTGTAAAATTATACACCCCCGTATCATTCTTGCAATGCTTCTTGAAACCTACATATTGGTCAAAAGGGCAACATTTATTAATAACTATTTTATTGTCTCCGAAACTGAAGTGAAAAATTAATATAAATATTGTTAATTTACAAGCAGACATGTTTACTGTTATGAATGCTCCGGGATTATGTGTAATAATAATATAATTACTGTGCGGAATTGTATCGCGTGTGTTCTGTAGGGTGACCAGCAAGTACGGGATTTAGACGTAGACAATCCATATTTGTGAAGTGCGCATTTTCCCTAACAATAAGTTGAATATTCTACCAAGAGGATAATGGGCCACACAGGGTTCCGTAGCCGTTATTACAAAGAAATGTATTATTCCCAGTATGTAAACATTCTGAAATCATGTGAATTTTTAGTTGCGTTTATAATAGTTTTATGTTTTTTTAACCTAGTGGTAATAAAAATCATCTTTGGTCTTGACTGTAACAAAATTAGCTTATTACTTAAAGCTTAATAGCTGTCAAACGTGGAGATTTTTTATCGCTAGCTTGTTCTAGAATATCGTAGGCGTCTCAAACCCCTTTTTCGTTTCGTCAATAATATTGAGCTCAGAATACAGATCCTATTGGTAAAAGCATTGTTAGTTTTATTTTCAGATAGCTCTACTCAAAACAACAAACCAACATATTTTTTCAAAACCTTATATTATTCCGTCAATAATTACCTATAAGTACACATATGTATTAGCAAAGCAAATCACGTAAGTACCTACTTATGTGACAAAATAGGAGCAACCTCAATTAACTTTACAATTAACCTTAATTTCTTAGGTTTAACAAAGTATGGTAACCTTACGCCCTAGTAATTATAAGGGAAATAATTAAGTACCTACTTAGTAAGTTCTTCCTTTCCGTTAGTATTCATTCATATAGTTAGTGGGCATGCTGGATGTACAACAAGGAAAAGTGTGTCTTCCCTTAGGATATTATTTAAGTACAAGCAGCATCAAAAGTAATGAAATAAACGAATAAAAAAATATAAAAGCTACTAGTTTTCACTTCTAATGTATCTGTTACAGTCTAATTGATACCCCTAATTGTGTATATATTATGTATTACAAACTATATGTAAGGTTTACTCGGGTAATTCCGAATGTCGAAAACTGTCGGATAATTCCGAAATGAGACTTTTATTATGATGGAATTAAGGGTGATTTTCATCTGAATTTCGGAATTATCTGACATTCGGTATTACCCGAATACATCTTACTTACCTACATAAAAAAATTAGACTGTTATAGATAGGTACTTCAAAACGTGAATTGTAGCGATTTATCTCTATTTGGTAAATAATTTCAGGATGGCAGATACTTTTGAGGACTAGTTTCATCCGCTGCTGTACTGTATGTATGGTTTACGCTTCCTTATACTGAAAATCCTCTGAACGTACACTTTCTTGCTCTCTCAGCCTGAAAAACCTCTGAGCTACCATCCAGATTATACTCGGTAAGTATATGTTATCATTATGAGTCACTATTGGGTTAACATAACATTGAATATACATGAATTTAGTTGGAATATAGTCTGTAAATAATAGTTATTTGTTTTACAAGGGGGCAAAGTTGTTGTTTAACCGCTCGTGCTAATATTGATACCTGAGCAAGCGAAAGATTCCAAAATTGAACCACGAGCGTAGCGAGTGTTTCGAAAAATGGAATCTTGAGCGTTGCGAGGGTTTCAAAGCACGAGGGTTAAACAAAATTTGCCCCCGAGTGAAACACAATTTTTCACCACACCAACCCAAAGCAAATATTAAATGTAAAATATCAAACAAAATCAAACCAAATCAAATCCATATGAATGTTATCAAATATTTTTCATCCAAAATCATCATTTAAAAGTCTAAAAGTCATTTAATTCTACCAGCAAACATAAGAAAACAACTCAAAATTTGCATTTGATTACTTTGCCTCACATGTGAATAAAACGCAACTTTGCTATCAGTTTTTGAAGTGCAAAGTAAGGCTTTCCGAGTTGGTGTGGTGAAAATAAATGATTATGTTTATAGTCCGAGCACGTTTTCATATGTCCAGTGCTACGTCGAGTATTGCGCTCCTAGGAGGGATATATACGAGTATACCTACTCGTATGCGTTGTCACTGCCAAGTCAGTGCAAACTTAGAGTGGTCTAGATGTGTCCTTTTAATTCATATAGATGAGAGAATTATCATATCTGATCACAAAATTTAAATGAATGCGGCCTGTAAGTATAGCTCAAAGAATATGTGGTTATATCTAGCAATGCACGCACGAGAACTTTCCAAAGTTGCGAAACTTTCCACATGAGAAATTCTCGGTAACTTCTGAGAATGTTCTCGAGAACGAGAATTTATTTATTTATCGTAGTTTATACCATGAATATTCACGATAGTTTAGGTGTAGTCCTTACCTCCAGAAAATTCCGACTTTTGGTAGTCCGCTTCCGGTCAGAAAAATGTATGACGGCCCGGCCAAACGGTCAGACTTAGGTGGGGGGTGCTCGACCAAATGTCATAGAGGGACCCTGGCAGTTTTTGACGCCGCCATTTTTTTTCAATATGGCCGACTTTTTTTTTAAACTTTTTGAATTTTGTCCTAGCGCGCTGAAATTTTGGTCACGGAATCTCGGGGTCCCCTAGATACCTATAAATTTTTTTTTTTGGAAAAATGCTACAATTGCGGGAAAACTGGCCACTTTTATTTTCTATGGCAACTTTTAAACGGTGCGTGATAGGTGGGGGGTGCTCGACCAAATGTCATAGAGGGCCCCGAGACAAAACAAACTGCATTAAAAAAAAAACAAAATGGCCGACTTTTTTTTTAATTTTTTCAAGTTGGTCCGAGCGCGCTGAGATTTGGCATGGCGGGAGATAGAGGCCTCTAGATTCTAATGAAACTAAAAAAAATTTTGGAAAAATTTGTCGAAAGTCGAAATGTTCTCTGATATAAAGTGAGAATTTAAGCAACTTATTGGTAAATTTATCACATCAACAAAATAGCTAACTGTAATAGACAATAATATATGCATAATAACATTTAGTTTTAAGTTATGCCTATTTAAACTTTATTTCAAGTATATTCTCTTGTTTAAACAATAATTTCCATGTTGCAGGAATGTTCTGAGAACATTCTCGAGAACGTTTCCGCTTTTTGGGAATGTTCTGCAATTTGTACATAACTTATATCAAATAATAAAACCATTATGCAACAGAAGTTTGTATGACAAGGATACCTATGCAGTATTTCCTCGAGGAACGTTTATGTATGTGAAATAACCGAAACGAAAGATTCCTGAATAAAATTTATTTCGTACCTATGAGACATGTAGTATTTTACTGTAACAAGTCAAAGAGCACGGCTCATATACTTAATGCCCAACATTTTCTTCATCTTTAATACGTTTTACTTCTAGAGGATCAATCGACTTTAAGCTTTTCCTTTTCAACTGTTGCTTCAAATCGCTTGCATTTTTATTTATTCTTTCAATATCCTGCTTATCATCTTCAACAGTGATCATGTACTCGTAGAAATCTTTATCGGTATTGTCATCGACACCAGTATCATCAGGGCTAATGGTTTCAAATTTGTACATGGGTGATGACCGAGGGGACGACTTAACTGAGTTATGTGACATAGGAGACGCTGATCGAACTCTCTTCTTGCTTGTAGATGGGACACTGTGCGACACCGGCTGAGGTATTTTCACTTTTGTCTTGTTCTTCGATTTGCTTAGCTGTTTTTTCGCGTTGAACACCATTAGTTGCATTTTCTGCATCAAGTCTAACGCTACTAATTCTGGCATTTTTCTCAACTGCATCGACATTGAGCGGCCAAAAAGATCGTATTCATCTTCCTCGGTACTTGCTATTAGAGAGTTTTGGTACTTTTGTTTGTCTGGACTCTTAGATCTTTCTGGCGATTCGTCCATTAGTTGAATGTATTGAGTGCTTATATCAAAAGTTTCCTGGTCGTTCTCGTAATCTTCTTCTTGAAATGATTCTTCTGCAGAGTTTGATTGTTCTTCTCTCTGTAAAACAATCGGATATTAAACAAATGCGTCTCCCTAACCAAATCTTACTTACTCGTATAAAATTTAATAACCACTTTTGTCTATGTCTAGTTTGTTGTGATTATTGTGAATATTAAAAGTATGATTCAATAGCGGTATCCACGTAATAAACAAAGTTAATTTCTTTGAATTTTATAGCCCAAACAACAAAAGAGATTTCTATGTGGGGGTAAGTACCTATATCTTCCCTGGCGACAAAGATCTATCATCATTTTTAAATGTAATTTACCAAAATTATGCAAAGTGGTTTTGTGCAAAATGCATTGTGGAGTTTTATAGGTGGAGACACTGCAATAACGTGTAAGTAAATGTGTACTGTCGTCTTTTTGATGCTGGTTAATACCTATAACCGATTAATTCTCAAATAATTGATTGTCACCCATATATATAGGTAGGTACCTACTCCTAATAGCCGTGCCAAGTCACCATGTTTATGCACATAGCCAATATCGGCAACAACCACACATGACATGTGTAATACTTAGTGTTAGGCACACTGCGGTTTCAAAAGGCTATCTATTTACAAGCCAAGTAGAAATAAACCACAAGGATCGGCGTTATTATGACAATAATATGACATAGCCCAACTAACATTAGGCGCTAAATTTAAGGGTTAGAAGAGATTGATATAAGCGCCTATTTACTCTTTAGGTGTTGTTAGTACTCTAAAAATAGGAGTTATAGCCGGCTATAACCCCGTTTTAACCCCGGATTGGGCACAAATTTTATCACCATAAGATTTATAACAGTGCTACAGTAGGGTTAGCGGATAAAAAAAGAGACATAAGAGCGGTATAGTGGAGCTACAATAGTGTTAATTAATTCTTTAGGAGCTAGATGGGTTGCATATAGGTGACTACAAACTGTTGTAGTAGAAGAGCGCTAAAGTAGTGTTGTAATAGCGTTGATTAAGTACTCAGGATTTAAAAGGGTGCCAAATAAGCGAATACTAACTATTTGAGTAGTAGTGTAGGACCATATAGATGATACTTTCAGCTTTAGATGGTATATTAGCATTTTAAGTCAATATTTGTAACACTCAAGAAGGTAATTGCACATTTTTTCCTTAACCCTATCTGCTTTGGTTGCAGATGTTTCCATTTTGTATTATTATTCGTAAGCTTGCTCTGTGACAGCTTGAAGTGAAATGTAATGGCGGATAATTAAAAGCAAATAATTATTTTAGTTCACTGATGCAGGAGTTATCTGCGGATTTATGATGGCGAAATTAATTACACTGTCAAAAACTATATGTATTACTAACAAAATTTTAATGGGCCTCTGATCCTTTGCATATTTATCTGAATATAATATTTTTTTATTTGTGGTCCACCGTATTTAATTTTCGAAAAATTACTCAATATACGTGAAGTCCGGTTTTAAATATAACAATACTAACATTAGGTCAATATTGAGTAAAAGTATCGATTTTTATGAAGTATTTACGTTCTAATTAATAATTTTTGTTTTGCTTATTGATTCATCGGTCATCTTAACATGGCGCTATAGGCTTAGGTTCTAAGTAAGACTCTAATAACAGTATAAGATGTACTAAGGTATTGAATACCGCTCGTCTGCGACTACATGATCGATAATGGTGACTGATAACTTCTCTTTTCGACTGTAAGTGATACAAGAGAGTTAAGTAGCGATTATGATACACGGAGCTATAAAAGACTTTTTATCGCCTGTTTAGAACCTTAAGTGAAAATTGCAGCTGCTTATTACTCATCTAGATATTAAGGTGGTAGAATTCACTTTGAGCTATAACACTAGCTACTTACGATGCATTATAGCGGCCAAAACGGCTACTGTGGATCTTAAAGCTATACATGGACCTCTTAAAGACCTTGATGTCACCAGAGCCTGTAAGCTTAGAATATGTAGCTATTCTACAGCCGTTCTATGTCTTTAAGTGATAAAATAAGTGCTAAGTGTCGCTTAATTGTTTGTTGGGAGATAATATATACACATGTACCTACTCGTAACAACACAATAGCTAAGGGAGTAGGGTATTCAAAATCTGCATACACTCTGTTTTCTTGATCACCTCATCCGCTCAGCTTTTACTTAGTACTGTCAACATAATACTTGATTGATAATACAGACGCATGCTCCGTATCACTCTAGGTCAGTGTTTTTCAAAGTGTGGGTCGCGACCCCCAGGGGGGTCGCGGCACATGTCCAGGGGGGGTCGCGAAACTCAGTCCAGAAAGAAACTTATGGAAAGCAGATTTCATTTTTTTAACTTAAAAATAATCCAATCCTTTAAAATTTAATGGTCGTTAACGTACAGTATAACGTATCAATAAAACAAAACATTATTAGATAGGTAAACTGTATTTATTAAACAGTTAAATAAGTTAAGATCTGTTATATCAGTCAAATTAGATTTTTTCCAGGAATTAATTACCAGCAAGCTGGAAATCGTCTAAATACCTTCATTTGGTTCTAAATTAGTGTAATCCGAGTTTGCTCCATTCCAGGAGTTGCGGAGAAATTTCTGCTCTTTTTCAGTTTTTTGCTTGTAGTTCAAAAACGGTACGTCCGACGGAAAATTGGCTCTAATTATGGTAAAAATCGATATCTGAGGTTCCGAAAATTACTTTAATATGAATTAGTGCCTAGTCAAACATTGTAAAAAGTGGTTGCCACTTTGAATTTGTTTTTTTTTTTGGTAAAATCTTGTTAAATCCGAAAATTTTACCAGTGTCTGATCCCCAACAACCTTGCTGTTAGTTTGCTGTTAGTTAGTGACATTAATTTTGACGGTGGGTTCCTCTATTTCGAGTGGTTTTGTCAATCCAAGGTAAAATGTCAAGGCTTTCAAAATTTATCCACACCTCCTGGGATGGAGCAAACTCAGATTATTCGCATTTAGGACCAAATGATGTGGAACTTGCTGGGAATTAATTTCACAAAACGCTTTTTTGGATCTCATGAACCGTGATAGATGATTTTCACAGATGATGAATTGATGAATTTTGATTTTTTTGCCAGGCCGACTCGCACTTGGCCGGTTTTTTTAATTTTGATATCGACCATTGATGGACTGTGAGAAAAGAGGTCGTAGAATGTATGGGACCCCATACATTTCACGACGGGAGGGGGGGATTCTTGAATTTCATGGAAAACGGCGAAATAATAATTATATAATTTTTAAAATATGAGCGATACAAATTGGGAATCTAGTGGTATTGGCCACTCTTTTTCAATTCTATTAGTAGAATTTAAATGCCTAGTAGTGGAAATATTATTGCGCGAAATACACGAAATCGAGCGGTCGAATTTCAAAAATCGGCCCCGTGTTCTCTTTCCGCACAGACTCTATATACATATAAAACCGGGCAAGTGCGAGTCGGACTCGCGCACGAAGGGTTCCGTACCTTAAAGCAAAAAAAACAAAAAAAAGCAAAAAGAAAACGGTCACCCATCCAAGTACTGACACTCCCGACGTTGCTTAACTTTGGTCAAAAATCACGTTTGTTGTATGGGAGCCCCATTTAAATCTTTATTTTATTCTGTTTTTAGTATTTGTTGTTATAGCGGCAACAGAAATACATCATCTGTGAAAATTTCAACTGTCTAGCTATCACGGTTCGTGAGATACAGCCTGGTGACAGACGGACGGACGGACGGACGGACGGACGGACAGCGAAGTCTTAGTAATAGGGTCCCGTTTTACCCTTTGGGTACGGAACCCTAAAAAAACGTAGAAATGGGGTTTGGGGGTCGCGAAAAAAATTTCGTGGTCATAAAGGGCCGTGACACCATAAAGTTTGAAAAACACTGCTCTAGGTAGTCTGTTATTGAAATTTAGACATTTGATTTTCTACCTTAACGTACTGGTATTGAAGTCGTGTTTTAAATTAAGTAATTTATACCAATATATTTTAATAAAACTTACTTTAGTCATGTAAGGTCCCGTGACATCCAGTATAAACTTCAAGGCGTCATACGCGAACCATTTTCTAACGTCATCTCTTTCATGATCATCCTTCATCTTACTCGTCAATCGATGGTGTTCCCTGTGAAACGCACTCCGTAAATTCTTTATTTTCTTCCTTACACCGCACTCGTCCATTCCGTACTTCTGTCCGAAAGCGATAAGGATTTTACGTTTCTTGCCGTTATGTTTATAGTTGGGGTTCCTTATATCCCATAGTACTTTGCATTTTCTGTAGTCTTTGATGAAGTTTAGTAATTTTTCGTTCGTCCATTCCATTATTATAGCAGACTCGCGGTAAAAATAATTTGTGATAACCTAAAATGGCGCACGCCGTTCGGAAACTGGGTGCGGCAGCGTGTGGCATGCGCGACTGGGGGCCGCAGGTGGCCGCAACTTGGTGCGGTGTGCCGCCGTGCCGCGCAACACTAGCGCTAGCGAGCTTAGCGGCATCTAGCGGCAGAGGCGCGAACTAGTACGAGCGCCTGGTCGCTAGGGTAGTCCACTAAGAGCACCATGCCATTATTCCAGATAATAATTACCGCTATTGTAGCAATAGCGGTAATATTTATTTGTACCTGTTTGTATTTATATCTTATATCTACTCAAAAGAAAATAGGGGCCACTAAGAATGTTGTTCAGGAAAACTAATTACATGTTTATTGAAATATGGGGATTGTGAAAGAAATGACTGCTTGTTTAATATTTTGGCTTTTCTGACCACAATAAAATATTATAACAATAATAGTATGTTTGTTTGTGGTTTAGTATTAAAGATAATCATGCAATCAAAAATAGAGATAATATTTAACCACACAAATTAATAATTAACTTTGATAATCTAAATAATGTTACATCTGTATTTGTGTATTTGTTGTATATGAAATTGTAATATATTGAATTTTTAATTTAAAGTATTTAGTTAAGTAGTAATAAGAATTATTTAATTTAAGGCACTATTGTATTAGGGTTACCTGTAAGGATAGTTGCTGTATTAATAATAATAAAATAAATAAAATAAAATCTTTTTTAATGAATGCGGTTACTCCTGGCCTGACAAACAAGATCCCCAGAGGATTATAATTTATATTTGAAACATTGACTTCATAAAAAATGTTGATATTAAATTTGTTCTTTATATTATAAAGCCTTCTGGGATCCACTACTACCTGCTATAAATAAAAAGGAATATCTTTGTATTAGGTACTGTTTCATGGTAAGTGGCTATAGGATACAGGATGGGTTTTATGAATGTACGAGTATAGGAAACGAATTTTTATTTAAAGTGTAAAAAATCTACGTCAAAAAGCTGAATCGTCCAATTTGTCGAAAAAATCTATACTAATTTAATTAATTACTAAAAATGATAAATAAATAAAATTCCTTTACACTTACGTGATAGAATACGTGTTTGAGTCCATTAGGGCGTAAAAATAAGACTAATTTAGAATTATTTGTACCATTTATTACCAAGTGTAAACTAGTATCAGTGATACATTGAAAACTCAATATATATTCCTTTAATACAATCATAGTATAGAGACAGTACAGTAAATTATTGTACAGTCGACGTTTACAATTTTGCACCCCTTTGTGATAAGGCAAAAAGTGTAAATGTATCTTTGACCTCGACTGTACACACCTACACACCAAATACACTTATTGAGTAGCCATGAGGTAGATGAAATATTTCAGTGCATTTTTAAAAACATCGATTTGTTGTATAAAGATAGTAAATACTAATTTAGTTTTAAAGTGCATTTCATTTCTTTAGCATAATTTTATTATAAGGTATCTGAACACAAAAATATAAACCTATAGTTTGACAAGAAATTGTAGAAAATAAAAGAGGGCGCCACTTCCTACGTAACTATAACATTTTTGGCGTAAAATGCCATGGCAACGCTTAGTATGGATTTTCTTTTGTTCCATTTTATTTTAATTTCTACTATTTTATGTCGCACTATAAGGTATGCTTAGTTCTAGTTACAAACATTATTAAGTATAAAACGTCATTCCGTTAATATTTCTTAAAAAATAATGAGATCAATAAGGGAGCTAAGAAATGTCGAAAAGTATTTAAAATTACAATTTGATAGAACGTGAATTTAGTGAATTGTTTAGTTTAGATTGTTACTTTGTGTATTTTTATATGAAATAAATAGATTTCCAAATATCAATATGTATAATAAAATACACGCGAGGGGATCAGGATAAAAATTTCGAAAAGAAACTAAATCCTTAGGTTTTAGAGGAAACAAAGCTCGCTTTATGCAGACATCAAAAGATCAAACATTTAAAAATACTTAGGTATTAGGTATACATATACATACATAGTATACATAACTATTGTAATTTCAGCGCTACGCCTTTGAATATGGGATTTAACATAGTATCAATAACCAATATAACATGTGGCAGTGCAGTCTCGTTAATCTAGTTTTTTTTTGTCGGATACCAGGTGTTTAAAATCTTCGCATTCTTTGGTTCAATACACAGAACAATTTATCTTCATTATTTATAAATAACCACTAAATACAAAATACATACAAAAATCCATAAAAAATATATAACTTCGAATTATTTATCTACTTGAAGTACCTAGTTTTTTTTTAGTAATTTCTGATAGAATTTTAAATTGTGGTAGTGTTTAAAACCAAAAACAGTCTGCGAAAAATTAGACGAATGCGTATTTCAAACAACAGTACAATATTGTCATCTTCAGCGATAAACAGTAATTACCTTAGTTCCAGGGCTATACCTAGCCTATATAATAGTTATAGACTTCGATTTTCGCGGTTATAACCGCGAAAATCGAAGTCCGCAAATTGCAAGCATTTTTCTCTGTCACTCTAATTACGCCTTTCTTGGAGTAAAAGAGAAAGATCCCCTCAATTTGCGAATTTCTGTTTTCGCGGTCTCAGCAGTCAAAAGCATCTGATGCTCTGGAGCTGTCAATTAAAACAAAAAAATACATGTACAGAATTTACCACAGACTTATAAGGAATATCAATGGACGGTTATTACCTATTAACCCTGATTTTCATAGTTTTAATTATGTTCGAGCATTTGTTTTACTGACGGAGTGTATTTGTTAACTGCTCCAAACGGTCGGCTTCCCAGCGCTTGGGATCATTGCATGAATATAACCCTGTAATAGCACTGTCTGTTATAATTTTGTTTCGTGTTTTCATCAATAAATGTGGAGCTTTGCATTTGCTGTGCAACATTATTGTAGATAAGGATACACAACCCAGCGCCATGACGCGTCGGTATTTTTTACAACATAAAATCATCCCGATTAGTGGAGTGAGTCTGTCATGACCAGCATGTCACGTCTCGCAGATCAGCTTACCACTTGCCAAAGGCACCTGTGGATATCGTCCTACGTATCTATATTTATCATTGAGGATTGAGAAACTCCGCTGGAGCAAACCTCTATCTTCGAATGACGCGACATCAACACCAGAGAGGACTCAAACTTGTTGGTTATTCTTGACAGAGTTCATACGGACATCATCTCGGGTGGACAGCGTGCGTGTGGAGGTGGTTTGTGTCTGTGTGCGCGACATAGGTTTCCCGCGCATCTGGTTGTACCTGGACATAAAGAATCGGTTAGTGATTCGTCACAATCATATTTACAAAGTTTATATTCCGGGGATAAATAAATTTATGAGGGATTTTACAGTAGTCACAAATAATGTATCTAGGGAAATTTATGGTTGTCTAATAAACATTCACCTATGCTTTCGGTGCCAGAACGATAATAAGTACTATCCAAAAAGTACCTATAAGTAGGTACTTATTACTTATTAACTTAAATACATCACCTATTCTAGGGTAGCTAAGAAGTGCGAATTATATGAAAAAAATAATGGATCAGTTCCAAATGTTCCAATTGAAAATGGTTTAAATTACATAAAGTACTCGTGATTAGTACTATGTGTAGGACCATGGGCTTTAGGAGGCCATGGAATACAGGTGAATAAAATATAATATATAGTAAACATGGTAAAAATGATTAGTGAATATGAGTACGACGTGCATTTCAAACAAAGCGTGACGTTATTACCAACACCAGATTAAGGCAAAAAACATCATTTTTTCAGTTATCAAGTCAATCAAGCATATTTTTTTTCCCTTTTTGCCGTTAATTGTTATTTAATTGATAATAGTTTTGATGCAAAACATTATTTAAATTCGTACGTGTAACATTCGTACTCAAACAGCTATTTTTTTCCATGTAAGTACCTACCTATAAAAGAATTAAAACCGAGCGGTGTCATTGGATTTTACACAGGGATTTTACACAGAACGAGTTGGCAAGTGTGGTTGCCTTGACCTTTCTTACCACATTTTTTTGTAATTGTTAGTAACACTCATATTGTTAGTCATGTTTACAAAAAGTTCTCAGTTCACTCCAAACCAAATTACCGACTATGTAAAAAGCTCTGTACCTTTAACCTTTACTTTGTCCATTTTTTGACAGTACATGCAGTCATTACTCCGATACAGAGGAACCATTCTTAAATAAACTGATTTATAATTTGACTCATTACTTTTTATAATTGTTTTCGTCCCGGTTTCATTCTTAGCTATTTATTTGTAGCACGGGAACCGCTTTCCAGTATACATATACGTAATTTTCGTGTTACCACTAACTTTTGACTGCATTTAGTAGGTCTTTTGGAGTGTTTTAAATATGAATACATATGTCATGGTGTGGTGTGTGTGTGTCATATGTGTGTGTGGTGTTTTATGTCATTTAATTTTTAATTTTTTTATGTTTCATATCCATTTTGAATTTGGCCACATTTAGTCATATCATATAGAGGTGAATTTGATTCGGTTTGGTTATCAAGCTAAATATTGGATGTTTTAATAGTTCTACTGTTATCAGAGTCGTAACAGATGGTCCGTACTGTATCAAGACTGCCTCTTTGCTGCTGATATTCCTTCCAATTCCTCACGTCCCTGTGGCCTATCGGCCTGTCTCCACTATCGCTGTGTGAGATGCGAAATGTTTCATTGAACCTAGACACAAAATGACAAATGAGCACAATGATCGGTGATGTAACAGCTCATGTTTATGAACTTTCAACCAAATGAACATTCATCTGACACGGTAAAGACACCAGCAGTAAGTTTACGCTACCTCAAGCAAAAGCTTTAAAAACAAAGATTGATTCACAGTTCATACTTAAGGGCGGTGACATCATGTCGTTACCATGTCGGACGATGAATAAACAATATATAACGTCGTTTGAGATGAATAAACGAAAAATAGAAAAATGTAAAAATTACGAATACATTTAAGAAAAAAAAAAGAAAGAAAATGAAATATACTGATAGAGAGAAATGATACAAAATACCAAAAACAAGCAAATAACGAACCTCTTTTTCATGAGGCGGAAGATTTTGCGCTTGCAGACGAAGATGATGAAAATGAAGACACCGATCATGACGTTGTAGACGTCAATGATGCGAAACACTATGTTGGTCTGTGGGTATTGGCCGCTGATTATCTCCAAGATCCAGTTGATGCCCATTATGGTGAAGAGTTTTACGTAGAGAAGTAGCCTGTAAGAGATTTTGGTAATAGTTGAGAAAATTGTGTAGACATATAAATATGGTGGTAAATATTGTGTATAACACTTTAAACTCTCGCGTTTTGTACACATATTTAATTACACAAACGGGTCTACCGCGATATAATTTCATTGTTTTTACCTTTAATTCCGACGTTTCAGCTGAGTTGCACCAGCTGTGGTCACGGAAAGACTCGTTTGTGTAATTAAATAAATATTGTGTATCCACAATCCACAAGGGTACCAAAGCTAATATGTTTAGGCACTAGCTGGCTTTCCGTGCACCAAAACGGGAACAAAAATAGTGTAAGTAATACTATTTTAACTGTTCATCTTTTATCTCTATTATTAAGTACTTCTGTTGGCATTTAACCTCTTAAATGGTATTTTGATATGGGTGTACTTTATGCCTAAAATAAAACTTTATTTATTTTATTTTTGTTTTTATTTTATTCTTTTATAATATTTGGTTACGTTTCCACAGCTCAGAGTAAGTTAAGGTAGATGACCATATTTTTTGTACCTTTGCCTGTCATTCCGGTGCTGGTCCGTAGTAGAGCTGTCCTTAGACTTGAGGGTCTTCTGCGTCTGTTGTTTAATCTGGGTGATCTTCCACGCGGTCAGTATGAAAAACACGATGTTGGCCACGCAAAGGATCATCATGGGGCCGTACAGGTATAGCAATTTACTTGTGCCTGGAACATTTTATAAAAACAACAGTAAGTTTGCCATCTTAGGGCTGATTTAGACGGCGCGCGAACTCGCATGCGATTTTAGTTACATTGCGGACTGTTGGTTACGTCCAATTAAACCGACCATCAAAACCCGCAATGTAATGAAAATGAGGCCTTATGTAGGTATATAGACTTTAGTGCTGCGATTATAAGATGCGATTATAGTGAAAATAACGGCCTCCTAGCCTAGTCGGAAGCCTACAAAGTTCCAACTTTGTAGGCTCCTCCAGGGAACTTCAGGTCCTGGGTTCAAGTCCCGTCTATCGTCCATTTATATCGCCTAGTATCCATAGTACAAGCTATTTTTAATTTCAGGCTAGGTCGATCTGTTTAAGGTTGTTCCCAGATATAATATAATTATTTATTTTAATAAATTAAATCAATCTTCACTGGACCTAGTGGACCTGGTAACTAGGTACTCGTACAGTCAGCAGCAGAAGTTGCTAAGCGGACGAGGTGTTCAAAATAACCTTGACACGCTCTTATTCTCTTAACAATAAAGTCGCGCCAAGATCATTTTGAACACCTGGCTCGCTTAGCAACTTCTGCTGCTGACTGTACTATGTGGTATTGTAAATATTTACCCCCTTATTCATAAACGTTTACTAAAGTTAACAAGCCGATAATAATCGTTTGTCCCTTTCCATCATACCTATACCTCGGAAAGGGACAAACGATTATTATCGGCTTGTCAACTTTAGTAAACCTTTATGAATAAGGGGGTTATTATATTGCACAAGTTAAACATACCGTGAAGGAAGCATCCCTGTTGTCTCAACATGGGCATGGCCGGGTGCGCGGGTAGCCCGGAAAACTCGAGCGCTGCTAGGATTATCGTCAACCCAGTCGGGAACCCGAAGGCGTACGCTGCGTACGCGCAGAAACGAGCGCGCATCGATAACTTCTCGAAAGACAGACCACGCTTGCCACTGAAAACGATCAAATATTTGATTAGTTGTTTATATTAGTATGACTCACGACAGTTTAAAATCGGATGATTTAACGGTTTTCACCTCATTAGGCCCACGGTCCTACTAATTCTTTCTATGTAAACAGAATTGCATTTTTTATTCATTCGATTTCAAAATAAAAGAAATTCAACCATATTTCCATTCCAACACTATTTTAAATTTCACAGCCAACTGTATTTTCTTTAAAAAGAAATTTTTTATTGTTTAGTTTTGACTAATTTCGTTGGAAGGTTGGTTCGTAGCTTGAGCAATTTAATTTAGATGGGCAAAAAGTATAAATTGTTAAACACAACTAAATATTGGATTATTCATAAATATCGTTCGTAAATAAAAAGGGGTGTAGAAAAATTAAAAATAATCGCGTAAAGAATAAAAAAAAAATATACAACCGAATTGATAACCTCCTTCTTTGAGATATGGAAGTCGGTTAAAAAAATGCAAAACATAGCCAGCCCAGCGGGTCTCGAACGCAGACCACTAGCGTAAAGCTACTAATCTGCGCTCAAGCTACCGCTCGACCAGGACTATGAGTACTGACCCTGTCGAAATTTGTCCTTACAATGTACTCGTATCGTACCTACATGCCATGTCAATGACAAATCTTACATGCCTAATTAAGATTTTCAAATAACTTGTAATTTTTATTTTTTTAAACCATAAACATAATTAATAACAAACTTAGAACAAAAGTAACATAAAATTGGAACTTGTAATTAATTATTTACTTCTTCGGTAAGTAATGAAAGTTAATTGAAATTAACTGACCGAGGTTAATGAAGTTTTTTCTTAGAAGTCAATTAGGACAAGTACCTATTGTAACTAGGTCCCTATACCTATTTAGCAAGACGTATAAAGAAAAATAATTAGTCTCACGTATTGTAATGACTCAATGAATATGTTCGTTTGTTTCATACGTTTAAGAATCTGCGATAATTGGTCGAACTTTAATGGTTTACCTGCATAATGACTGTTAAAATGAGATAAAATACTTAATACTTCTGTCCCTACAACACAAACGTATTGTTTTAAAATTCTCAAATAAGATGAAATTGCTAGCAAATTACTAAGTACTTACAAAAAAATAATCAGCATATTACAATATCCTAACTCGTAAATGCACTAGTGGTTAAACGATCACTAAACAATAGTAGCTAACTCAATTTTGTGTATAATTTAGGTTTTTTAGGGTTCCGTACCCAAAGGGTAAAACGGGACCCTATTACTAAGACTTCGCTGTCCGTCCGTCCGTCCGTCCGTCTGTCACCAGGCTGTATCTCACGAACCGTGATAGCTAGACAGTTGAATTTTTCACAGATGATGTATTTCTGTTGCCGCTATAACAACAAATACTAAAAACAGAATAAAATAAAGATTTAAATGGGGCTCCCATACAACAAACGTGATTTTTGACCAAAGTTACTTGGATGGGTGACCGTTTTTTTTTTGCTTTTTTTTTGCTTTTTTTTTTGTTTTGCTTTTTGCATTATGGTACGGAACCCTTCGTGCGCGAGTCCGACTCGCACTTGCCCGGTTTTTTACCTATTTTATTCTTTAAACAAGTTATAGTTTTGTTGTAACTATTTCAACCAAACTAATATGTATTCAAAAAAGCAGCATTGGAGGAGGGTATCCCCAATTGAGGGGGGATTTAAATCTTCTCGGGCCAGAGGTGAACGTTTGGAGCCGGTTTAGGTTTATTTGACGTTCATAAGCGAATTGTAATATGCCTACTTGAATAAACTATTTTTTATCTTATCTTTTATCATAAATATAACTTTGTTGTGTCATTTATTCCAAACATTCTGGTATTGTCTCTGCAATTAATTCAGACTACTGGGTGTTGTTGTTTTTTGTTGTGTCAGGTACTGCGTACAGGGAGTTGCAAAAGGATATAGCCGATTTATAAATGAGTTCCATTCATAGTGGGTATGCACTTTTGCTGCTATGTGTATACGTGGAATTGTTTTACTTCACTTACCTAAAAGTCCACCAAATGTCGAAACACATGACGTTTAGCCAGAAAAATGCAGACAGCAGAGCGAAGTAGATCACGAATGCTGCAACAATAGAAATTAAGTTATTGAGTAGGTAAGGCTTTAAAAAAAAACTGAGTTAAATGGCAACGTAATCCCTTACCGTAATCCCTTGCTTACCTTATTGTCTAAATTATCCTATGATTGATAATTTAATTGCATAAAAGTCACATACAGACCTTGAGTTAATTTCTATAATTTCACCAATTCTAAATAAAAAGAGAAACCTAATACTGATTATCCTATATCGTGTAAAAGTTAAAAACATAACTGCAATTCGTGTCGGAAGCCGGAGTTGTTCATAGATTAGAGCTAGACGTCCCAAAAATGGAAGTGACTCTTAAGTATACATGGAGATTGGGGTCCCTTTGTTTCCCATAAAGTTTTAAGTCATAATGTATTGTTTGTCATATTATCGTTAGTCATAAAACTGAAACCATTAATTTTTCAGGATTTTCGTAAGGATATTCTATAGATAGGATAGGTTAGGTTAGGTTTGTTTTGTGGCAATCCTGAAAAGTTACGCGTTTCTGAGAAAAACCAATTATGACTAACGAAAATTCGGACAAACAATACATTATGACTTAAAAGTATTTGGGAAACAATAGAGACCCATGGAGATTCATTCGTGTCACTTTTTCCAATTAGATATTTCATTTGTTTACTAGTCTGCGAGTCAATTTTGTAAGTTTTTAAAAAAATCTTTTGTCTCAAGAACGTGTCATATCGAAAGATAATATTATGAATCAAATACAAAAATAAAGTTCTTTGATTTCAGTATCGTCTATGTTCTTTCTAATAATTGGGACCGTTGCCAACCCGCGACAGTAGTCATTCCAAACGTATTTGTGTCTAGGAGAATTAATAAAATTGAAAGGTTATTTACAAAAATATTACGGGATAAGGTCGCGTTCAGTGCGGATCTGATGGTCATTCTTGTCTACGTGACAGCGTGATAAAACGGTTTCCGTCACTTTGTCTCTCACGGTGTTAGAAAGTGACAGTTATTTTATCACGTGGATAAAGATGGATAAAGCTATCCATAATACGCCGGCTGACTACGCATTGACCGCCAACGCGTTGTTGATGTATTCTTTACGATGAAACTATTAGTTTTAATGTTTAAAAGAAATATTTTTTAGTCAAATAGATAAACACAACATGATAAATTTTTACATGTGTCTGTTTGGCCCGATGGTTGACTGGTAGAGAATGTCATTAGGCGTAAAAATTACTAAATAGTTATGATAGAAAATCTCATAGAAATGCTTACAGAGCCACTAGTTATGAATAGGGGTCTTAATTATTGAATGAAATATTATGTGAAGTAATGGGGAAACCATACTAGTGGAATTTTCCTTATTGATATTATTCCGTACTTACAAAAAGGTTCATTCCCCGTATACGAATTAACATGTTTTGTTTAGACATAGGTATAATCTACCGAAAATGGTGACAGGAAAAACTTGTTATTTACTTACTAAGTTTTAAATTTCAATCTATTTTTATACATTGTCTACTTGTAAAAAAGACAAAAAACAACGCTACTACATATAAAGATATATAATACCGACAGAGTAGAAGGGAATAAAAAAGTTGTCAATTTTTTTTTAATGTACAGATATGTTGAAAAATCTTTGAACAGGTGAGATTCATAGAGTATCCCATAAAAATAAAATTAGAAAACAGTGACAGTTAGAGGGGACCTACATAAACCCAGAAGGTGATGTTGAAATGGTAATGACATTATAATTGCTAGATTGGGAAATTACAGAAGCATACCAATAAGTGCATTCACACTGTGATGCACTGTATGCGGGTAGAGTTCGAACAGTTTGTTAATATAACGTATTAATTGCTGACGACGACCGGTCTGGCCTAGTGGGTAGTGGCCCTGCCTGCGAAGCCGATGGTCCTGGGTTCGAATCCCAGTAAGGGCATTTATTTGTATGATGATACAGATATTTGTTCCTGAGTCATGGGTGTTTTCTATGTATTTAAGTATATCGTTGTCTGAGTACCCACAACACAAGCCTTCTTGAGCTTACTGTGGGACTTAGTCAATCCGTGTAAGAATGTCCTATAATATTTATTTATTTATTGCTTTGGATCAAAGGTTCGTTATGAAAGGAAACCTTTTCTTTGGCCACTGTCTTGTTTAGGTACCTATATACTTAAGATCCTTTAGTTTTAGCTAGCTAGCTTTATGTTATGGTCAGTAGACATCTAATTTAAAATATGTACATATGGTAATAAACAAAATTTTAACTTTTGCCAGTAACCTATGTGCGCAAGCACTCAAAGCGATTAAAACGAACGAAGCTGTCGGGAATTCATAATACTAATTTACACCTCCCCCTAACCCTTGGGACGTAGTCATGTCATGTGGAGTAGGTAGTCACCTACTCCAGCAGATCCCAACTACCCACAGACCACACCCAAATTGACCACAAAAGACAATTAACAATTTCGCATCACTTAATAAAATTAACATGTCTAAAGTATATTCCTCATGCACATCTAATATAAAATGGAAGGGCGTTTCAGACTTGGCTGGTTTGAAACATGTTAAAACCCAGTATACAGAGAGCTGAAAAATTGTATAGAAAAACGGTGTACGTACAGTCAGTTCACAATAAAATATCTACTTTTCTACCTAAGCGGCTAGTTAAGTGGAGAGACATATATACTATCGTTGAGACGCTGAGTTGTATGTAGGTACTGTAACAAATTTGTATGGCGCTGTGCTTCTTGTGAATCCGTCTGCGGTTCATGACTCAAATGCCTAACCTAATAATGAAAATTGTTGCAAACATACAATTCAGAGTCCATAATTATATTCCAGTTACTTAGTAAATACAGTAAAAACATAGAGAAATATAGTAAGAATAGAGTGCTTACTCCATACATCAGTTTTGGTACCAAAAAGACTATTATTTTCGCAGTAGACCTAGATGTCTACATCGAGTAGCGGAATTATGAGTACCGCTACTTGATACTAGAATTCTCTAGTGTCGCGAATCACGAAAATTGTATTGAACAACAATTTACAACTAATATTAAAAGCAGAAGGAGTTTGAAATAGAGTTTCGGTTAATCCGGTTATAATATTAGCTGAAAATTGTTGAGCATTAGACATTTCGGTCATTGCAACATCTATTGTCAAGTAGCAGTATGTACTGATAATTCCACTACCTACTCAATGCTAGATGTCGACTAGCAAAATAATAGTCGTTTTGGTACTAAAATTGATATATGGAGTGAGCACTCTATTTTTTCTCTATGGTAAGAGTCGCTTACTGAGTCCAATGCAGATCGTGATGGTGGTGTTATTGACGGTGATCATAATCTGCATGGCGGCCAGGAAGGTGAAGCCCACGCACATGCAGGCGAGGTAGACCATCAGCACTCGTCCATGCAGGTTCTGCAGCTCGGGAAGCAGCGCGTACACCGCTATGGTCACGATAAAGAACGCTGATGAGATCAGCATACCTGGAGTGAATCAATAAACTTACTGAGTCCAATGCAGATCGTGATGGTGGTGTTATTGACGGTGATCATAATCTGCATGGCGGCCAGGAAGGTGAAGCCCACGCACATGCAGGCGAGGTAGACCATCAGCACTCGTCCATGCAGGTTCTGCAGCTCGGGAAGCAGCGCGTACACCGCTATGGTCACGATGAAGAACGCTGATGAGATCAGCATACTTGGAGTGAATCAATAAACTTACTGAGTCCGATGCAGATCGTGATGGTGGTGTTATTGACGGTGATCATAATCTGCATGGCGGCCAGGAAGGTGAAGCCCACGCACATGCAGGCGAGGTAGACCATCAGCACCTGTCTGTGAAGGTTCTGCAGCTCAGGCAGCAGAGCGTACACCGCTATGGTCACGATGAAGAACGCTGATGAGATCAGCATACTTGGAGTGAATCAATAAACTTACTGAGTCCGATGCAGATCGTGATCGTGGTGTTATTGACGGTGATCATAATCTGCATGGCGGCCAGGAAGGTGAAGCCCACGCACATGCAGGCGAGGTAGACCATCAGCACCCGTCCATGCAGGTTCTGCAGCTCGGGAAGCAGCGCGTACACCGCTATGGTCACGATGAAGAACGCTGATGAGATCAGCATACCTGGAGTAAATGGCTCAGTTAAAATTTTTGTATGAACGTGGAGGTTTACTGAAGTATTTATTTAAATCACAACTCTGGTGTTAGGTATATTACTTTTATTTGACAAGAGGAAAAAATTGTAAAATTGTCAATGGCAGAAAACGACCCTCAGCAGCAGCATTACACTAGAGACAGGTTGTTCACCTACTTGACTCCGATAGTCTAAAAGTCCCAAGTTCTTTGCGTCCTAAAATGGTGATCGGCTTACAGTTTTAAGAATTACCAAGAAGCAGCTTTCTAGAATGGTCAGAAGTCATCTTCCTCGCGTTATCCCGGCATTTTGTCACGGTTCATGGGAGCTTGGGGTCCCTAGTTTTTACGAAAGCGCCTGCCATCTAACCTTCCAACCCAGAGGGGAAACTAGACCCTATTAGGATCCGGTTTCCTCACGATGTTTTCCTTCACCGAAAAGCGACTGGTAAATTTCAAATGATATTTTGTACATAACTTCCTAGAATGGTCAGAAGTATGAAAAGATATAAGCGATCCTCTGATCAAATGTTCCAGCTAACATAGAAATGGAAGAAACTTACAAGTGGAACTGACGACGTAATTCGAGCTATCTTCTTCATCCTGAGGGAAGCACACCAGCGCGTCCAGCTTGGTACTAGTCGATCCATCCTCATGTTCCTGTATGAAGCTGTCTATGCAGTACTCGTCAGGTTCTCTCTTCAGCCAGGGGTTTACACTGCCTGGCACTTGGATGAATAGCCTTCCGTCCTGGAAACAAAGTTATTTCAATTATCAGGCTTGGGTCTTATAAAAAGTTGAAATGAAGAGTTGGATTTGGGTCTGGCCGCCAGACTCTGGCGTTAAAAAAGAAATCAATTTGGTTTATTGTGTGCCTATGAATGATTTTTTGCGCAATCTACCAACGTAATCCATCTCAAAGTATTTTATAAATTATTCAATACTTATATATGTTACACTATGTACTTGATATAAGAATTATGAGATTTATGAGAGCTTCCTCCTAATATGCACTACAATTAACTTATTTTCACGTCAGTACTTAATAAAAAAAAACTTCCGATATTACTGCTTTGTCCAAGCACTCCCCTTAGTTCCATACATTTTTAGTGCATTTTAAAACACATTACAATTGTTATTATATGTTTCCCCCTAGATTCTTTGTTTACTGTATCATATCATGTATCAAACCACTAAATAATAGATAATTTACGCTAAATATTCTAGGTTTTATATAAAAGTGAGTGGAAATTCAACGAAGACAGCATAAAATTACAATAATTAAGTCTATGATAATATGCAGATATTTTAAAATCATTGCAAATGCCGTCGACGAAGTCTCGTGTTTATTGATGCAGTTTCATCATAGTCTACATAATACCGTCACGTAGTATACCGGGTGTGGCCTGTAATATGAGCAAAAAAATTAACCGTAGGCTGTACTCCTCATACTGACCAACATTTGTTCAGCGACTTTTAAAAATAACTTGTGGTTTGATTTTTAATACACTTTAAAGTTTATTCTAAGACGCGATATTGCGAATTTTGTTATGTTTAAGGCATGACAAGCAACGTCAATCACAATGATATGGTATGGCGATGGCGTCCATTGAAGATAATATTTATTATGTATGAAAAATAGGCAGTCTAAATACTTCATAATTTTTAAAGCTGTTGAACAAAAGTTTCACCGTTTGAGGAGTACAGTCTATGTTTTAATTATTTGCTCATGTTACAGGCCACTCCCGGTATATGCTATAGGCAATGTTAGAAGGTTGATTAAACTTAAGTTTACCCGGGTATGACTAGTATTACCCAAGCCTTTTGAGTAAACTCCTAAACAAACATTAATTTTTATTTGGGGTACACACACACCTAGGTCTACCCAACACTGGCTGGGTAATGGTACTAATGGTGTAAAATTGATTTAATTACCCAATGGACTTGGGTAATACTAGGTATACCCAGATAAACTTAATTTTACTTAAATTAAGTATACCCATGTACGGGTAATGCCAGAATCTTAATCAAACCTAGGTTTACCCGGAGTTACTTAGCTTTACCCAAACTGTAGTGCAGAAACGTATCATTTTCTGCACGCCTTTTAGAACAACAATGACCCTCTTTCAGAGCATGAGAAATTAAAAAGTTATTATAGCACTGAAAACAACATTTACGACTGTTTTTAAATTTGCGATTTCTGTAAAACAACGCCTAGGTATTTTGGACCGGCGTCAATCGAAGACCAAGGCTTACAAGATAACAAACAATAGAAATATAACTCAGTTGACCAAAACACAGAGGCTTAGTGATAGTCATTTATTTCATGATCATATAAGCTGATTGAGATGACGATGAATTAAAAAACAAAATAATTACAGTACTGATAAGGGAAGGAGTAGAAATATGACTGGAAACTTGGACAATCCCACTACCGGTCATATCGTGTAATTAGCGTCTGTACAATGGACAAGGCTTGTTTGTTTCTCAAGTTTATTGTGCTAATTTAGTGATACGCAGAAATAAAAATGATCTGATTTCTTGAACTATGACTACCGTAGACCGGGGTGACTTTGGAAAATTTGGGGTTACTTTGATAGATTTAAAACGGCCATAGAGTTACCATTACTCATTATTTACTGAAAATGTTCCTGTAACTAGTTAGATTACTATATATTCGTATTCACCTACTGTAAAAACTCTCGCATAAATATATATTATGGCTTAAAAACTAGAATTTTAAAGTCGGACGTCTCGGCCCGGGCACGGCCCGGTCTAGCGTGAGTTGTCCTTTAGGAGCTCACTAGCATGCATAGTAGAGTAAGTACTTATTTAATGATGGAGATCGTATGATGCTATAAAAACTCTGTAATAACGCACCTCATTACTTTACGGAATTTTGGCTCGTTTGAGTTTCGCTTGACAATTCGTACCTACAATACCTAAATGAAATTCGGTAAACAGAGGATTTATGACACAAACTCTTTAACTTAGTAAGGTAGTTACTAACATAGGTACTTAGGTGTAGATATTATGGAAATACGTAAGGTACTTGCACCTAATAAGGCCCAGTTTTAAAGCTTGCTCAATTTCAAAATTTCATACTTTTATAAGTGTAAATGAGTTTAAATTTCTCACCCATGTTTGGTTAGTACCATAGACAAAATTGCAAGTTCATATCAAAAATGAAAAAAATAAAAAAAATTAATTAAAAGTGGGCCTTATTAGGCGCAAGTACCTTATACTAATTGATATCTTTAACTAATGATTAGATGCAATACAAACCCCAAGTTGGAATTCATGTTACTTCATATCTAAAAACAGTAATAAAAAAAACATACAAAATGACTGTGGGGAAAAGATTATTTTTAAGAATGTGTAGCCATTCGAAACTTATCAGTCCGGAATTTTAAAATCCGGGCTAACTATTGTATCGTTTTGTAGATAATTGTTGATCTATTAGTCATTATCATTTTACTTGTACAATTAGAGTCCTTAACCTTTTGCCCGTCTGTGTAACCATAGCCACGGCCGTGACCATGGTGGTCACTGATTGCGTTGCTTTTTATTGCGAGTTTTGCTACTCATGGTTACCAAGCTAATCCGGACGGGCAAAACCCTTGCCGGGTCGCGGCAATCAGCTGACGGATACAGAGATTTCCGGATCGTCTGCAATTTATTTTTATGCTATGAAAATCACTTAAATAGCAAATAAATGAAATATTGTACATATGTACAATTTGACAAAAAATATTGAAATTAAAAAGTGGCAATACTGTAGTGTCGTCCCTTTCAAATCAATAAGAGAACGGGACGTCGCTACAGTTTGCCACTTTTTAATTTCTACTCTTTTTTGTCAGACTATATGTATTGACATATTAGGTACTTTGATGAAATTAAGGAAATAAATTACATATTTCGCACCACATGTCGAAGGCACTCTTAAAATCAAAATTTCGTGACGACAAGGCAGTGCGGTCAGTGCGTTACTGTCGAATCCATCCGGATTACAGGGATCACCGGATTTACGAGGGTCGGAATTGCCAAAGCTCTCCTGTTATCAATTTAACGATGGCCGCTAGCGCTAGTAAACACTTGACGATCACGATTATTTCTGATTGCGAAACCATGGATTAGGCACACGGCACACTGGTGCTTATTGTCGAGCAAAAAGTGGTTGAATAGATAAATAGATTGACCAACGGATGAGTGCCTTCTATTTATACTTGCATTGCCGCGGTATTTTTTACTTTACTGCCTAGTTGTTGATCACTTTACTGTTATAGCCTTTAGCAGAAAAATTGTTTTCGTTTCCGATGAATGATATAGACCTTTAGTTATGTTTTAAAGTGAAAGATGAAATGGCTGGTATGACGCTACTTGATACCTACTCAATATTAAAGCTACTGTATTTTTGTTGAATAGGCTCAAGGGTATTCTATATATATTTACAGAGCTTGTTATAGTTATTGCTAGAACAAAAAATCATTTTCAAATATAGATGTATAGGTTTTCTTGTAACTACTATAAGTAAAGTAAGATAATATGTACTTGTGACGAAAGTTAGCCTGAGAACAGAAACTTGTTTCTCAACTCTGTTAGGTTAAGTAATTAAATGTAGCACAGAACTCACCACTAACAGGCGAAAGTCTCCCTTCACTGTCCCGTTTATCCTCAGTCTCACGAAATTCTCCCTACACTTCACTATCCCTGACACCAGACCGAACCTGGACACGTTCATTCCTCTCTGTGGCACATGGTCGTTCCATATCGGGGGATTGAACGGTTCAGCCACATCCACACAAGACTTCTTTGTGTATCCCTGCCCCACAGGACAACATTTTCTGATACAAGTTTTTTTCAAACAAACACATCCTCTTTCATGTAATGTTTCGTTATCGATGTAATATTGGTATCTATTGTAAATTTCATTCTCGTATAAAATGTCTCCGTTGGATAATCGTTTCCCTGTCGATATGTCCACACTGTTTTCGAAATCACATTCTACACGACCGGCTACAGTTCGCGCGATTAACACCAACAACACTATTGTGTACATCTTCGGGCGCTGCTAGCATGCGACTGTCATTTGTTTGGTTTCTCCAATTTTAACTAACGAGGCGACAGTCATTTATTTTGTATTAATTCTCTAAACGACTTTAAACACGGCGTAGGTGCTGGCGACAGGTGAACCGGCTTCGCAATGGTGCTAATGCTAAGAGGCTGTCTCGTCGGTTATTCAATCAGGGAATTCCACTTGCGGTGTATTAAAGGGAACATCGAATCAAGATTGCGTTCACGTGTATGAGCTAAGAATAACCATAACCACTAATTTTAGAGATAACAGTGGTCATCAATAATGCGTGACGCGAATCGAGGAAGATTTTTGGAGTCGTGTAGAAGCGATTAATAACTTCGTAGGTTTATTAAGCCGTTAACGCAACAATGTCGTGATGTTAACGACGATATGCTGATTAACCAATATTAATCATAAAACAATAAGTTTTAATTGACTAGGGAAAATCCTCGGAAAAACATTGTCGGAATATTTACTGCGTGATTTCAAGATAAATTCGTGATTATTCGTTGGAAATCACAATTTTATTTAAGATTTGAAGCAGTACCTAGGACCAATATTAAATTCATCCGCTAACTTTAAGTACCCAGATGTAAACATTAAATTAAAATTCACAACACAATCACAGACCAGACGCAATGACTGTTAAATCACACAATCTAGCGACACAACACTATAAAATCCTTCCTCTAATTCACCATGACATGGGTTTTGGTCATGTTCCGATAATAAACCAAAAACTAACTATATTTTTACGCTTTTTATGTCTTATTTATTGTTACACGTAACACAAGTCACATTCAACAGTGAGACAAACATTTAATTCATAGATTTAACGCCCATTCACCGATAACACGTTTTGTCACAAAAATGACGGAGGACGATCATGTTTACGTAAAGATCTTAGTGTTCGAGAGTCGTCCGACACCCACGAGATATTACCAAGGACTGGTTTGGTGAAACAAGTAAAAAAGGCTAGTCTTGCAAAAAACAACGGTACAGTCGACGCCAAAAATATGTTTACACTTTTGCACCTTATGCCTTTGTAATAAGGCGAAAAATGTAAACATATCTTTGACGTCGACTGTTCAAACAGCAACACTCTTTAACTGTCCACCGGTGGACCTTATGCCTTTTGAAATAAGGTTTGCCGATGGACAATTAACAGTGTAGGCGATGATACTTAGTGGGGGAACCCGTCACGCATTACCACGCTGACAATTATGACGTATACAAAAGTAATTATAAATTTTAATAAGACTCACGAACTCACCGCCACAAGCTAATTGAAGTTAGATATATGTAGGTATGCAGTGGGAAGACACTTCTGACTTCGGGTAAACTCAGCTCCGTTCGGCTCAGCATTGCTCCGAGCAATTACTAGGGTTGGCACCACTTGACGTCCTTTTGCGTGCACGACCACAGATAAGATAAAGACTTGAATTTTGACAACCCTTGAATATTAATTACCTAAGGCCCACTTGCACTATCCCACTAACCCGGGGTTAAACGGTTAAACCGTTAACCCAGTGTCAAATTGTACTGGTAACCATGGTAACTCCAGGTTTAACTGGTTAACCCCGAGTTAGTGGAATGGTGCAAGTGGGCCTAAGCGAAAAAAATACTTAGTCAATTATATATTTACTTTCATACATCAATTTCTGACAGATTTTTTCCATCTTTTTGGAAACTCTCCGCAACTTCCACATCTGTTGACACATTGCTGGTAGCTGTTAAATATTTTGAAGATAGTCTCATGAAAATTAATTTTAAGGTTAGAGTGAGTCCACACCATGTAACGTATAAGATTGATAATTAACCCTTTAACCGCCAGAGTCTGATATATAAGACATTACATATCCAGCTCATTTCACCACAGTCTGATAAATAAGACAAAGATCTGATTTGGTTTTTACAGCACATTTATAACTCCCGTAACTATGCCAACCTTACTCTGCGTGGTACAATTACTGTCGGTGGCGACACGAGCACGCTCGATCAAAAATTGCTGGCGGTTAAAAGGTGCATATTTAATTATCAAAACTCCATGTCTAAGTTTCATACCATCGGCCACCATCGGCTTATAATTTGTCCTATGCTAACTGTCACATAATTTATGTTTCCCGCGAGCAACAGAATGCGTCACTGTTGTTGTGAACATAGTCAATAAGAACGAGAGCATATATCCTACTTGTGTACATAACGGTCAATGTATGTACATATTTGTGAATGGGTCACCATAGGGGCTGTAATTAATGGGGTCATATCTATAGAGAAATTAGGTTAACGTCACTGTGGGTGTGGATAGATCCAAAGTTAAGATGAAAGTGGACCGCCTCGAGAAATCGCCTTTCCATACAAACTTACGGCTCGATTCGGGAAATGAATAAGAGATGCACTAGATATGAAATAGTAAAGATATGTGACGTTCCACGGCAAAAGGTACCTTATAGCGGCTGGCGCCGTGATTCGGGAAGTTAATTAGAGATTCACTAGATATGAAATGCAGGGCAGAGTAGAGGGTACCCGAGCGCGAGGAAGGTCGCCCATGAGGTGGACGGACCGAATAAAGGCAGCAATGGACGGCCACTTGCACGAATGCGCTAAACGCGCAGCCGTCAGGGAGGAGTGGAGGCGAGCCGTCAAACGTGTCACAAAGGGAGACTTCCAATGATGACCACGACCGCTCTGTCAAGAGTGACCCGATCAAGAAGAGAGATATGAAATAGTAATGTTATGTGACGTTCCACGACAAAAGGTACCTTATGGCGGCTGGAGCTTACGTCGCATAGCGCCACAATAATATTGGAGCGACATTAATAATCGTAAGCGCCAACCGCCATAAGGTACCTTTATCCGTGGGACGTCACATATCTTTACTATATCGTATCTAGTTAATCTCTAATTCACTTTCCGAATCGCGCCGTTAGTCCCTGTTTTCCTCTCTGGATATTGACATAAAAAATTTCGTAATTGCTTGACGGTCGCGGCCGGTCCGGCCTAGTGGGTAGTGACCCTAGCGCCTATGAAGCCGAAGGTCCTGGGTTCGTATCCCGGTAGGGGCATTTATTTGATGAACACAGATAGTTCCTGAGTCAAGGGTGTTTTCTAAAAAAAAGCAGAAGATAAAAAAAAGAATATTGTTACAGAATTAGATGTATTTTAACTAAACCTTAATTTTTTTAAAGTATTAAGCCTATAACCTCATTTTCAGGGTACACCATATAAATAAAAATATGAAACAACGCTTCGATTAGTTCCAATTTTAAAGTTTTCTTTGTTGCCTTTTAATGGGCAGATGAGTCATATCATCATCAACAAGTCTGTTACGGTCAATTCTCACCTGTAGCCTGTAGGCACTGTCTGTTCTGTCTGCAACTGGGTCAAACACATTTTAGAAAAAGGTCTCTTCTGTGGGCAATACAATAAAATTATTAAGGCCTGGTCCTAGTAATAGGTACATATATCACGTTTTTCTTATTTGAATCTCAAGTTCTCAAGTAGGTACTGAAAAAATGTATATATTTGAATCTTAAGTTCTCAAGTAGGTACTGAAAAAATGTATATAGTAGTGGACCCTATAATGGACGTGGAACCAGTAATGGGACAAAAAAACATAATTCCTCTAAAATAAGTATCTAAAAGTAGTTTATAAACACTGGCTGTATATTATCATAAATAAGAGTCCTAGAGCTGTTTCAGTTTGAAGTTTTATTAAATTTGGTTGTTTTTTAAGAAATTGGCGTCAACCTAAAAGTTGTCATGTCACTGAAAAAAAATACCACTACGAATTCTTAACAACTTCGCTAAGAGAGGTGAGTTAATTTATTAAATTTTAATTAATTAATACTTGATGAAAACTAGAATGTGTTTTGTTAATTGCATTTACCATGAGATAAGGTATACAACACACTATGTTGTGACTCCACAGATGTAAAAAAATAGTGGTATTTGGCCCAATCCCATTATAGGAGCTGTAAAACTGCGTACCTCCTATGATGGGACAAATGACAGAATGATGCTTGCTATGCCATAATTTCATGTTTAAACAATACAGAAAGTTAAGAAATATGTCAATAAGGAGGTATTCTCGGACTTCGGATAAATTAATATCGTTTTTCCAAACTTTTATTTAACTTGCCCTGTTAGTAAATGTGGGTCCAATCTTGGTAGCTGAATTTGAGCCACTTTTCGATTTCCGATCCAGTTGAAATTTTGTGTAAGTACGTAATTAAGTATGCAAATCGGATGATAATGCAATATTATGATGACATGGACCTGATCTGATGATGGAGACAAGGAGGTGGCCATGGGAACTTTATCGCATTAAACCCTAACTGATTGTGTTGGGGTATATTAGAATTGTCTCGATGGATCTAATACTAGAGATGCACCGGATATCCGGTTACTATCCGGTATCCGGCCTATCCGGCCATTATTTTACTATCCGGCCGGATACCGGATAGTGACATACTATCCGGCCGAATACCGGATAGTAACTTTGCTTGATTTCGGAGTAAACAAATTAGATTTAAGAAACAGACACGGTCATAATCATACTTGTTTATTATTTTAGAACAATTTAATCATTCCACTGACTTGCACGCGCACTCATTTCGAACCTAGAAATGAGTCTGCGCGAACGTTTACTAGGAAACAGGTCAAACCTTCAGAATGCGCACCTGAAAAACCGAAATGTAGGTATAGTTCCGCCGGCCGAATATCCGGCGGCCGGATACCGGATATTCGGCCAGTGTCCAGGCCGGATATCCGGTATCCGGTATCCGGCCAAACAACTATCCGTTGCATCTCTATCTAATACAATAAAATTGGCTGTGGAAAGAAAAATACATTCAGCGATAAAAGCTTATACCAAAAATTGTTTTTTTTTTTGCCGTAATTTATCCATTTCAATATTTTATACTGATAGAGCAATGTCCATTATAGGGGGCCCATTACTGGATCCACGTCCATTACCGGGGGCCCATTACTGGAACTTTGGTGTCCATGACTGGAGAAAAAAAGCATAGTTTTAATTTGTTAAATATGTGGAAACTAATTGCAGTATCTTTGATACAACACGCCTAAAACATGAAAGACGGATAGGACTTTCATCTTTTAACACGCTAAGCGGTAGATCATTTACATGTATAAGGGAAATATCATAAATACTCCAAATTTCCTCTTAAATGTCCCATGACTGGTGCTGTTACTATAGGTACTTAGCTTAGGTACATATTGCCTGTGCAGCTCAAAAAAGCTTTTAATTCTCCTAACTTTGCGATGTGTACAAAAAAGGGGTGAACGAGTTTTAACGCATTCACTGCCAGGGGGCGTGGCCTAGGAACGAACTTGTATGACGGTGAACGCACATGTGCGTTGGGGGCAGTGAATGTGTTAAGCATATAATATAATGTTATGAACTTATGACCCAGCAACTGCGAGTAATTAGAGGTCGATTCTGAATAAACAATTTGTTAAAAGTTTTGATTTTGTTCTGATACGTTTATGTTATTATGTTTCATCCCTTTCTTACAAATACATAAGTCAAAATACATTAGGTAGTCATACATTATAGTATAATATATCATATTAGGCACATACACTAAAAATACAAATGTTACAAAAATGACAAAAAGCTATACATTATTGTTCGTTTTTTTAGCATTAGAAATAACTTGCAAGAAAATAAGCGATCTTGACATGTCTTTTAAATGAAAAACGATTTAAAAAAAAACATTGACAAAATGACAGATAAGGACAAATTGGGCCTTCGTCAGCGCCAACGTGCCAGCCATCCTTGAACCACCTGGCCTCGCGCGCGACGATGGCAAGAGGCCCTGGAGTGTGGGACGGGCCCTTATTTGGGACGCAACGTGTGTGGACACCCTGGCACCGTCCCACCTCGGTTCAACATCATTAAGAGCAGGCGCGGCGGCCGCAGCTGCTGAGGCAGCAAAATGCCGCAAATATATAGCTCTCACGGATCGGCATATATTTGCGGCATTTGCAGCCGAAACTCTGGGACCGTGGTGCCCCGGGGCCCATAAACTAGTTCGGCAGCTCTCAAAAAAAATATTCGAGGTCACCGGGGACCGTAGGGCTGGCTCGTTCCTCGCCCAACGGATCGGCATAGCCATCCAAAGGGGTAACGCAGCCAGCCTTATGGGAACCCTTCCACAGGGTTCGGACCTGGGTGATCTAGCCTAATATACATATACATATTCGGCTAGATCACCCACCTCATGTTATATATATGTATTTTTTTTTTTAGGTATTAGTTTTAGTTTTGTAGGTAGTTTTAATTTTAGGTTACTTTTTAATCTAAGTTTGTTTTTAAGTATGTTTATGGTTTTAAAAAATAAAAATTAAAGGACAAACGATTATCAGCTAATTGAGGCTTGTAGCGCTTTTATGAATAAAAGGGATAGGTTATACCGGTTGTACAAAATCAATACCTTAAAAAATAATTAAGTAGATCAGGATCGGCCTGTTACTAGGGTTTACTAAACTATTTTTATATTCCAGTCACAATAATAATTTTATATATATATATATATTTTGATCAAGGCTATTCATATATGTTTTATATTTCCGCATTATAAGCTACCGGCTTTAACATTCATCAGTAGGTAAGTGCGCCAATGTATGTACACTAACCAAACCAAAAACCAATAAAACCAAACCAAATAAAATAAAAAACGTCTTTTAGCTATTTATTTATAGCACTGCCCTTTCACTAAAGGCCTGGCCAAACACAGAGCGCGACGCAGCGCGGCGTGATGCCGACGCGATGCCTGGTCAAAAGCCTCCTCCACACTCGCGTTCGCGGCTTCGCCCGCGATTCACGCGCATAGTCTGGAGGGGGCTAAACAGGGCGCGCGCCGATCGCGCCGGCCTCACGCTCTCAACACGCCCTCATCGCGCGCGTGAACGCGGCGCGGCCGCGCGGGAACGCGGCGCACCGCTCGCTGCCTAACGTCCGATCCGACTGATGTGATCCAGCGCGACGCGGCGGGACGGCGCGGCGCGGGGCGCGACAGAAGCGGGGCGTGATACCGGCGGGACCAAGGCCCCTACCTTTTCTGTTCTCTTTGACGGCGCAGCAACTAGTATCATTTCTCTCTCCTCGCTCTTTTAAAACGCCATTTGTCAAAAAAGGACAACCATACTGTTGACAAGGTGAACTTCAAATCAAGTGTTGCCTTTTTTGATGCATCCAGGCTGTGTATGTGTGCGTAAAAACGTGTATGTGTGCTCTTTTAGGGATGTGAAAAGTCGATTTTAATCATGTTATATATCGATAAATGCTACACAGTGGAACGAAATAGCAATTAATTGAAGCTTCAATATCTTTGTTAAACATATACATAATTGAAATGCTAATGAATAATAAATATATTAGAATATAATAAAATATTTCAATTATTGCGGAACACATATCTTAGTAGGTGTTTATGTATTTTAATTAAATATCTGAACTTTCCCTTGGTTCCCTGCTGGGGCGTGACGATAAAATTGTGATCTGATAACCACAATAAAGAATAAAAGCGTTTTTGTTCATTTTAGATATCGTCAAACCTTTGAAGTAAAATTAAAATTGTAAGAAATGTCAATAGTTTATCGATATGACTTTATCGACATGGCTACAGCAAGGTGGTGTTAAATTGATAATCGTACACTAAACAAAAGTGGCAACAGTGACAGCTCGCTGAGACCCCGTCTCTATATATTGTAAGTCTATGGGCGGGACGCAGTCTGTTTGACGTCGGTAACCTGTTAGCATGTGCCGCGGTCGCGCGGCGCTGCGTCGCGCCGTATGTTTGACCAAGCCTTAAATCCTAGGCGCACGGGATATCCCCTACTTTAAAGCCAGACACGTGTGCGTGTGTTTAATTTCTCAAAGATATATGATATGAAAGTTGAAGTTAAATTTTCTTAAGCACTCGATACAAAAACTCGCGCATAAAATTGAAACGCCTGCCTAAACCCATTAGCAATTAAACGCATAACAATAAATTGACGTAAGAACAATCACAGAATAATAATAGTACTAGGTACAGAAGACTCACTCTCTAACAAAACGCGTCTGTTACGATCAGCACAGATATGGCCGCTAGGTGGCGACAGCGCCACGCACGGCTTATGGCTTTCCCCAAAATTGGTGTGGAACGGATGTACTTTTAGCTACCTGTAGCAAAGTGACGAAATCGCGGAGTGAGCCACGCCTGACTCAGTTTTGTTTAACCATCAATAAAGTTAACCGCAAACCAATAGGAGATAAATTGTAGAGGAAATGTAGGAACCACATTGCTTGCTTGTTCTAACTATACGAAAGTGTTTGTCGGAATTTTCATAGGTCCTCTGTTTGTTTCTAAAACAGGCCTCGAACAGGAACAACATATACTTAAGGCGATCATAAATTAATACATATTATTATAATAATATGTAGTTATTTATAGATTCAGAAGCGTATGTCATAGATATAAGAATTCTTTAACCCCTCAACTGTGGGAGCGCCTTTCAGGCGGTCATAAAATTGGCGATTTATCTGTGGCTCAACCTGCCAGGTTCGCATAATTCGCGCCTAAACTTAAGGTAAACTATCAGTGAAACATATGTTTAACTCGCTCTGACATATTTAATCGTGGAGTGAATGAAGCAAGACAGCTAGCAAGCGAACATTTGAATGTTCAACGGTTGAAAAAGTCGTTAACTTTCGTCAGTCAAAAACAGCCACTGTGACGAGTAGGATGTTACGTGTTTTTATAGTAAAATTGTGGATTTTTATGGTGAAACCGTTAAGAAGCTGAGGAAATGTCAGTAAACTTTAGTTAATATTATGTTTGGGTGTGTTTTTAGAATAATATAAGTGCTAAAGGTGTGAAGAAATGACATGCCAAGTCATAGCCGAAATTTTCTTACTCGGTTTCTTATTATTTGTATAAGTTTTACTATGTCTCAAAACAATCATAATATGTCGTAGTTCATATAGATTATATTAAATACAATGAGATTAGTTTAAAATCTGTTTAAAGTGAATAATAGCTATGAAACTAAATAACTGTCGGCACATAACCTCTCGGGCTGTCGCAACAGACTGGACGAGCACCTGCCAGGCTGTCGCCACAGACGGCGCTGTCATGTTACTAACGCACGTTTGCATAGCATGGACATTACTTACTAATTCTACGATACTTCTCTTTCCACATAGGCTATAACACAGTTCAGCGCAACTGTAATGAGTGAGAGCAAGGGCTGGACATTTAATTTGTAAGATTATAGTTTGGTCCATGAAGTCTTTATACTGAGATTGACGAGTATAAAAATTTTAATATAAATTAATTATGCAAGGCTTTTAATATGGGTACTAGGCGACAGTGATGATGATGATGATGATGATAATAATGATGGTGGTGGGGTTTCCTACTAAGATTTTAGGTGTTACTCTTCACACATTCTGAAATATCCCTTTATTGCTCTTACGGTCTAGGTATGTCCATATTAATCAAACCATATAGATGTGATTTGGTCTATATTTGTCTTGTTTTCAGATCAAGTTTTTAGATGTTTTTTGTTTAATAAGAACAAGTGCGATTATTTATTATTAAATATTGTTTCATTAATACCCTGAGAAACGAAATTTCTTTGGATTAAGGCTGCTGGTTGCTGTCATTTTTCAACATTTTGTGGGCTATCAATGGTGCATGAATAAATAAAAGCATTTTTTAAACATTTCTTACCATATAACTACTGCACCTGCATTACTATTACTTTGGCCACAGATAGTTTACAACTTAAATTTCTTATTTATGTATAAAAGTATTACATAGGGTGTGGTAGAACTCCACAATGCATGTAATTAGAAACTTATTTACGTGCGCCATTTCTAGGGCAGACATAATTTCAATAAAGTTTTCAAATGGTATATATCATGTATTGAATTGATAAGCCTGACATTTTATGTTTTTTTGATGTGTATGATTACATTATGTACATAATTAGAGTAACAGATACGCCTAAAAACTGTTTATTTTTTTATTACTATAAAAAATGAAAGATACATTTCGGTACCTATAATTTGAATTCGACTGTACAGTTATTTTATGTTAGTTTAATGGCCGTAATTTTAAGTAGCAGTTAGATAATTAAATAAAGGGCAGAAAAAATACAAACTATAGACTGTATCATTGTAAAAAACGGAATAATTCGCAATTTTCCACTTGTACGTGGACCTAGAAACCCTGTCTGTGGAGCAGACCCCTTAGGCTGCCACAGATGAGGGGGATGGGCCAAATTCATCTCCCACAGCTGAGGGGTTAAGCCGGTTTTCACCTTAAAGGTTACTAATATTAGTAATATTAGATCTCTTCTCTCGCCGGACACTTGGGGCAGTGAAACAACATAGACCTTATAATATTTTACTTTAGGCCTTAGGGCAAATCCGCCACTGCAAGTAAGGTAAACGTACTAGTGCTCGACATGCTAATGCCCAATAAATGACACCTCTATTGACAATAATTTAAGTTTCAAAATTACATGTTCTGGAACCGCGTCGAGTACCAGTACGTTTTCCTTAGTGGTATTATATTTATCCGCTCGGCAGACACTTTCTGCTGAGAGGGAAGTTATTTTCCTGTCGCTCTTACGGCTCGGCCACGACATTACGCCACTGGCGGCGGCGGCAACCATAGGTTGGAGCAAGACACGGCGATCGGACCTTTCATTCCCACCTAAGGTTGCCGCCACCGCCGATGGTCGCGCAAAGTCGTGGTCACGCAAGATAGCAGGATGTCCCGCGACTAGTAGATATAGTAACCCCTTGAGTGTGATTTCCGCGTAAGTATGCGTTGGCACAAATACACCGATATTAACCATTAATCTAAACCTAAACTGAGCCGACATTGACCTAATTTTCTAAAATGTTTAACAGCTCATATGCTTGTCTAAACGTTTCGCGATCCAGCATGAATGTGATCTTCAATACGCATACTCCTTAGTTCGTACAGATTTGAGAGCTAAGGAATATTAGACAGAATTTCACAGTCTAGGCATTTTTGTGAGGTCATTGTTTATATAGACCACTCTCCGAATTCCATAGAAATCATTAACTCTTCTAGTTTAAAATAAAATAGTAACACATGAAATAGCGACGATTTTGTGACATTTATGCATTGCACACGCTCCGTTTGTTGTAGTTTATTATACCCAGACACAGATGGACAGTCGACGCCAAAAATATGTTTACACTTTTGCAACTTATTCCTTTGTAATAAGGCAAAAAGTGTAAACATACTTAATGTAAATGGGAAATTAATAGATTCTAATATAGATGTCGCTACTGAATTTGAAACTTTCTTTACTAATGCACCAGTTACCACGACCAAGCATCTTAATTCATCAAGTTCGTCTGCCCTAGGATTTTTAGAAAATAATTTGCTTAAATGTTTCACAGAATTTAAATTTCAACACGTTACTAACCTAGATGTACTAAAAGCATTTGGATCTGTTAATGTAAAAAAAACGAAAGATCTCTGGGGAGTTTCTGTTCTCGCCATTAAGCCCCTTATTGAACTACTAGTACCTGACTTAGTAGTCATATTTAACAACTGCGTCGACTATGGCGAGTTTCCAGACCTAATGAAGCAAAGCAAAATTACTCCTCTATTTAAGGCAGGTAGTACCACCGATCCCACTAATTATAGGCCTATTTCAGTTCTGCCCACACTTAGCAAAATTTTTGAGAAGATAATCTTATCTCAGTTACTTAGTCACTTTAACACGAACAATTTGATGCACAACAAGCAGTTTGGGTTTACTCGGGGTCGATCGACCACTGACGCTGGGATAGAACTAATTAAAAACATTTTCGATGCCTGGGAGGAGTCGCATGATGCCATTGGTATTTTTTGTGACTTATCTAAGGCGTTCGACTGCGTTTGCCACGAAACGCTCGTGAGGAAACTTCACTTCTATGGTGTCAGAGGGAAAGCGCTGGATTTGGTAAAGTCATATTTAGATGGGAGAATCCAAAAAGTGGACGTGAATGGAGAACGGTCCCCTGGATCACTGATTTCAATGGGCGTACCCCAGGGATCAATATTGGGGCCCTTTCTATTTCTCATTTATATTAATGATTTGCCGTACTTAGTGAAAGATCATCATGGTACAGTGGCGTAGCTAGAGGATATGGCGCCCGGGGCAGGCACCAAGTTTGCGCCCGACCCACCTGATGGTAAGCGGTCACCGCGTCATATAGACGTCTACACTCCAGGGGTGTTACATGCGTGTTGCCGACCATTTTAAAACTTATGTATACACTTGTTTTTTGGAGATCTCCATACTATAGCCTCTCGAAAAACTTATTCAACTTATTGTGGAATGAGCTCCCTTTTTTGACGAATTTCCTCCCGCCCGCTGTGAAGGGAATTCCTCTCAAACCGTGCAGTGCGCGGCCATTTAGGTTCTAGGGTGTGAGGATAATCACTCTGCCTACGGCGAGCGGTGCGAGCTGTCACCGTTGGCAACTAGGCAGCATGTCAAAGAATTTTTCAGACAACAGCTCATTGTACTTTATTACCAACGAGCGGTAGAGAACTCTCTGTATACAGGGTGGTTAAAAAATAACTGTAATAACTGTTGCCGGGAAAGTTTTGGGATTATAATGAGCAACATTTACTATGGGACCAACCCATAAGTTGCGAAAAAAAATTTGGCTGTTTCATACATTTTGGCTGGTCCATTTGGGCTTGTGCACAAATCACGCGAGGTTCGATAGGGGGAGGGGGGTCACGAAAAAATCACCATAGATCACGTTGGGGGAGGGCGAGTATAAGGAAACCCCACGTGTATTTTTCTACAGTGAACGAAATTTAAAAAAACCTACCACGTGAGTAGATACTTTTTTTCGGTTTCTTTAAACATAAATCTTCATTCTGCACTTCAAAATAGCGAGCCTATTTAACGAAAATAGAAAAATAAACAAGATTTTCTATATACAATACTATTTACTTATCTTAAAATTAGGCCGAATGAAAAATTTTCAAAAAAAATACATGTGAGGTTGTGTGGGGGGTAACCAAAAACCTAACCAAAAATCACCAAGGGGCAGTGGGGGTCGAAAATTAGCCGAAAACACCTCGCGTGATTTGTGCACAACCCCTTTTCTATGGGAGGGTAAACTTTTTTTTCGCGATTTCGGTGTTGGTCCCGTAGTAAAAGTTGCTCAGTATAATCCCAAAACCTCCCTGGCAACGGGAATCTAAGTAGTTATATTTAGCGATCCATTTGCATAGGTAGAGTCTGGCTAGCCAAAAATTGTTGACAGATATTTCGTTGTTGTATCACCAATTGTCTATGATTTGAAAAAAAGCTAAAAGTCAGTTGTCGATTTATGTCATTCATTCAAATTGTTTGCGGTTTTTATGGGGTTTATTTTAAATAATATTAATAATTTCTATGCTGAGTGAGGTTCACAAACTATTATTTAAGCTCGTAAATAATTACGACAATGTGCGAAGTCGACGTGTAGCGTTGTATAATGAAAAAGTGCAATGTTTACAACTTCTAACCAAATGTAAACAAAATACGAGGTTGGTGCTCTATAAATATTTTGATACTTTAAGTACTAGTTCTAACATTTGCCGATTACTTTGATTAAGTACGTGAATTTATTAATGCCTGAATCTCATAAATAGGACAAGTGTATAAAGAAACGGATAAATTAAAAGTTCTGAAAAATATCTATAAAATCTAAATATTGGAACGTAAACATGTGTGTTTGTCGTTGACTGTACTTTAAATAGTGGTAGAAATTATGTGAGCTGACTTTGAGTGCACTTAAACGTTTATTTAGCTTATTTCCTTGGGTACCTTATTTGTGCACAGAATATCAAAGATATTGTCTAGTATCAAAACTATAATTCCTACTACACAAAGTGTGACCAGCCCAAGATTTTTTGAATTTCCCGCCAATAATTTAGGTAAAATTTCAGTAGCCAGACTCTAGTCTCTCGGACAGTCTATAAGATGGTAACTTCCCGACAGGAGACCCCTGACGGAAAAGACGCGCTAACACGAGACACAACTCTGAAGCATTCGGCCCGCTCGCCTTATAAAATGAAAGCATAGCAACTCTCGCCGAATATCCCTCTGCTTGATAGTTTCTGGCATAGAGTATTCGCACTGCGGTATGGTGGGCGGTAGGGCGCTAATATCGTTTATCTTTGAAGGTCGAGATCGAGGCAAAAAGAGTATTAACTGAAAGATCGGCTTTCTCTTTTGAGCTGTGGGCCAGATTACCATCCGCATTTCACACTTCACAGTGGTGGTGAATATGATTGACAAAAGTTTCCCTGCTGTGCCTTTGGCAAGGCGAGAGGTAGTCTTTTGCCCATTTTGGCGCCCCCCCCTCGACGGCGCCCGGGGCACGTGCCCCCTCCAACCCCCCCCCCCCTAGTTACGCCTCTGTCATGGTATAGTACTGTTTGCTGACGATACCTCCCTCATTTTTAAAGTCAAACGTCACGAAAATACCAGCGATCATGTAAACAGTGCTATATCAAAAGTAGTGCAATGGTTCAATGTCAATAACTTATTATTGAACGAGAAGAAAACCAAATATATAAAGTTCGTCACTACTAATGTCAGAAATATACAAACGACTGTCACTATCAAGGGTGAGGAACTGGACGTGACCAATAGTACAGTATTCCTGGGTTTGACATTAGATTCCAAGCTGCAGTGGGGCCCTCACATAAATATTCTCGCAGGTAAACTAAGTTCTGCAGCATATGCAGTATGCAAAATACGTCATTTAACAGACGAAAAAACAGCTAGATTGGTGTATTTTAGCTATTTTCATAGTATCATGTCATACGGCATCATGCTTTGGGGTAATGCTGCTGATATCAATTCTATTTTTGTACTGCAAAAGCGCGCCATTCGTTCAATTTATAAAATGAATGTTAGAGATTCTCTTAGAAATAAGTTTAAAGATATTAATATACTTACTGTATACTGCCAATACATTTATGCAAATATTGTGTACGTTCATAAACATATCAATAACTTCAAGAGAAATTGTAACATACATAGTTTTAACACAAGAAACAAGGACAAGTTAGCAATGCCAGCCACACGGCTGCAAAAAATCAATAATTCTTTTAAAGGTAATTGTGTACGGTTTTACAATAAACTACCAATTAGTATAACTAAGCTTCCAATGAATAGATTTAAGAAATACATTAAAAGTAAATTAATTTGTAAAGCTTATTATAGTACCAAAGATTATATTAATGACAAAACTGCCTGGGACTGAATTAACTTTGTGATATTTGTGTTTGTTTTATTTCTCGTGCTGACATTTTTATTCCTTGTTTGTATGTAAGTTTGACATTGTTTTTCTAATAATTTATTAATTGTTACCAATTGTATTCATTTACTTGTTGTTTAAAATTTGATGAATGTTTGTTATATTATAACTTATATTTTATTTATTTTTACATGACTTGTCAAAAGTGCTTATTTTTAAGCCTACTTGAATAAATAATTTTGAATTTGAATTTGAATTTGAACATATCTTTGACGTCGACAGTACACAGAACCCAGGCCAAGTTCACTATTATTCACTGTTGGCCGACAAAATAATCACTTGCAAATTTACATGAATATAATAATTAATAAGACGTACGGCTCGATTCTGAAAATGTATTAGATCTCTACTAGACCTCAACAAGTTACAATATGGATAATTTAAAGATATTTGTAAGATAGATATGTCAAATTTGACGTTTCCGCGATTCTGGAGGCCCTCTTGAACGATTTCGACAAGTTATGACTTAGATATCCAAGTCACATCTAGTCGATATCTAATGTAAATCTAGTTGATCTCTATATCGTTTCTAGATCTTGTGATTATCTCGTTTCCCGAATACGCGTGCAAGTGACCAAATATTTTTACTGTAGTAAAGTATTCGTATATACAGGATGATTCATGAGACGTGAGCAGGACTAATCCTGCACACTCAGTAACAGATAATTGATCGATCACCGTCGTATTTAGGTGAAACAACCACACTTTTTCCTATTTTTTAACTTTTCGGTGAGGGCTAGTTTAATTCTCTACAATCATGGTCACCCTACAAGACCTAATCAATAAACATAAAACCTCCTTGACCGTAATGACAGCTTTTTGATTACGAAGAAAATAAACTTGTATATGTTTCATGCTTGAAATGTACATACGCGTACATGCCGTAAAGTATGCAGGCCCAATGTTTATTTAGCTCAAAATTGTGAGAATCAAGATGAAACAGAAATATTTGTCAAATTCAAATAGATAATTACACAACCAATCGCTATTTTCAGTGGCGCTTTCATTACGAAACTTGGCCTGACACTTCCTCGAGTCTACATATACTATTAGTAAAATCGTACATCTGTTTTAATTTATCATTCTGTAGGGCTGCACCCAAGAAAATCTATTTTGTTTCTTTTAGTAAATTTGTTGTATACATAACGTAAACATTATATATATTGATAAATAACACCATCAAAACTTGCTTGCATAATAACTCTACATTTAAAATTAAAAACGCCTTACATAATGACAACAGCGGTGGCGACTGGCGCCTATTTGGCCTATAATACTCGAGTACGTAAAGCCCTTCCTTCTTTACATATAGGTATGTCAATGATTCCGTGTTTTGTATTTAACGGTGTAGCTTTACACTCTAAGCACATGTCTACGTGTAGTGACCTAACTAATACATTTACATACCAATTAAAATGGTCGCTGACCGCATGATAACTGGCGAGTTGAAAACATGTTTTGTCAGTAACATCCTCATCCTTATGGAGTGGAGATTAAACATTGTTCTAAAAATATATTTCGTTGTTGTAGTTATGTAGTAATTTTTAATAGACATGTAACAATTAAAGGAGAAATTTCTAATTTTTTTTTTTGCTATCATGAGACGGCGTTTTTCGACAGGGGGCATTTAAGAGGGCAACCCCTTCTTACAGCTAGGTAAATTATTTTTATATTATATAATTTATTCAATAAACGTCATGTCATAATTAAAAAATACATAATTCAATAATATTCTTTTTTGATATGATCTTAAATACCTATATCTACCTACACTAAAGAGTAACGGTTGAACATTGTAAAAAAAATTGATAAATGCTTATGACGATATTTTACATAGTATAATTTTGATTTAGATTTATTTATTTCATTATAAATAGCTATTTATTTTAAGCTCATAATATTACACATCATTAATACAATTATTGTAAAAAAAACCTAAAAATAATTCAAATAAAACTTAACCTACACAAAGCTTAAAATAACCCACCCTCCATCGTACCTGGCTCAAAATGTATAATTTTGGCGAAAAATCTGTTACTATAGAATTTAATATTTAAAAAATCGATGACGTATTTGTAAGAGAGTAACTGACTTGTGACAAGATTTGTTTCATTCTGTATATAACACAATAATAATTATAACAGTCAACTTTATTTAAGGATGTACACATAATATTTATTAGCTGCAAAAAATTCCAAAATTGCATATTAACTCGGTTGCACACTCCTTTCTCTTCCTCGCATCTTACGCCCTTGGCCCAATTCTGCGCAACGTCTGCGCGGAATACCGTTTTCCTTATAAAAATAAACCGTGACCTGCCCATGCGCATACTTAGATACGAACTCGTCTGCCTTCCTCCTATTAGTCGTGCCTAATGAAGTAAATCGGCGCGATTCTGGAAATGAACCAATATTATTGCGGCGCTATGTGACGTAAGCGCCGGGCACCATAAGGTACCTTTTTCCGTGGAACGTCACATATCTTCACTGTTTCATATCTAGTGACTCTTTAATTCATTTTCCGAATCGCGGCGCCAGCCGCTATAAGGTACCTTTTGCAGTGGAACGACACATATCTTTACTACATATTTCATATCTAGTGAGTGTCTAATTCATTTCCCGAATCGAGCCGAATGACGGTGCAAGAGATACCGCCCCGCCAAGCTTATCAGCCTTAACAGCCATAGGAAAACTTATGTAAACTTAACATTTTTTTATGGTATTGAAATGAAAATGACAAATTTATAGTCTAGTAGTCCTAGTAATTTACGACGACTATAATTGACATGTCTGAATATACCTAGTCTGGTTGTCTGGTCAATGAGTGGTCATGCTGTACCAAGATACCGACATTTACGTAATAGCCCATACAACCATTTCCAGTCGCCGTTACGACGCGGTGTAGACACATCTTGTGTCGACACCGTCTGTTTCGGTCACAATTCCAGTCGCAGAGTCGTCGCCGTGTCGACACAGTTACCAGAAATGGGGAAGGGTCGACACATGACACAAAGTGACATAAAGTGTGGTCGCCGTGTGCACACATTGTTTCGGGTTTGCGACTACTTTATGCCAAAATCATTCGTTCATTCGTTCATTTTGTTCCTGTCAAATGGAAACTGTCAGATGGAAAAATAGTTAAATAAAAATAAGTGACATTAATACGCCATCTCTAAAACGGATTACAAGACGTAATTATATATTGTTTGCATTTATATTACAATAGGACTTAAATTATTATGGGGAATTAAACTGCTCGAGTGATTTGATAAACTAAGTGTAATATAATCAACGCGCCACCACATTGTTTTAGTTTAGCCGGAAATGAAATTGTTTACTTCTCAGTGCTTGTGTTCATAAATATATTATTTGATGCATTTTTAGTACTTCGATGCGTATACTATACTTAAATAACAGAAATAACGCTTTACATACTACGAAACTTGTTAATTATGATGTATAAATATGGTTTAAGGCTGAGAAATATTGCAGTCACAAAGTAGTCGCAAATGTTTCGACTTTGTGTCGACTCTGTGTAGACACATGACACGCGCTGTCAAAAGTAATAACAAAGTTACTGGATTTGCAAAATGGCTCCTTGTGTTCATTTGTTTTCAGATATTCTCAAAGTGTAAAAATGACGTGGTCAGAGATGGGACTTAATAGATTAACTGTTTATTCGACTAATTAATGGAATAAAAAAAGTTAATCCTCAAATTTTAATCACGATTAGTTTAGTCGACCTAACATAGATTGAAATTGAATTAATCTGAACATTAATCGAATAAATTATCGATTAAATCTCGGTTGGAAGTTGACAGGGGGCCATTTTTGTACGTAAAAATAATAGAAATGTCTTGCATGCAGATGGTAGCCAAACACTTTATCATAAAAGTCGAGATGGGTGTCGATTTATAGGTTTTAGGGAGTGCCGATTTCGAAAATGATGACCATTTTGGAATCCAAAATGGCGGCCATGCACTATGTCATAAAGGTCGTCATGGGTGTCGTTTTATAGGTTTTAGGGGGCGCAGATTTCGAAAACGATGACCATTTTGGATTCCAAAATGGCGGCCATGCACTATGTTATAAAAGTCGTCATGGATGTCGTTTTATAGGTTTTAGGGGGCCCCGATTTAGAAAGTGATGACCATTTTGAAATCCAAAATGGAGGCCATGCACTGTCGTAAAAGTTGTCATGGGTGTCGTTTTATAGGTTTTGGGGGGCGCAGATTTAGAAAATGATGACCATTTTGGATTCCAAAATGGTGGCCATGCACTATGTCATAAAAGTCGTCATGGATGTCGTTTTATAGGTTTTAGGGGGCCCCGATTTAGAAAATGATGACCATTTTGGATTCCAAAATGGTGGCCATGCACTATGTCATAAAAGTCGTCATGGGTGTCGTTTTATAGGTTTTAGGGGGCGCAGATTTCGAAAACGATGACCATTTTGGATTCCAAGATGGTGGCCATGCACTATGTCATAAAAGTCGTCATGGGTGTCGTTTTATAGGTTTTAGGGGGCGCAGATTTCGAAAATAATAACTATTTTGGAATCGAAGATGGCGGCCGTGCACTATGTTAAAAGTCGACATGGATGTCGTTTTGTTGGTCATGGTCATCATTTTCGAAATCTGCTCTTCCTAACACCTATAAATCAACATCTATGACGGCTTATATGACAAAGTGCACGGCAGACATCTTGGAATCCAAAATGGTCATCATTTTCGAATTCTGCACTCCCTAAAACCTATAAAACGATATCCATGACGACTTTTATGACAAAGTGCACGGCACACATCTTGGATTCCAAACTGGTCATCATTTTCGAAATCGGCACTTCCTAAAACCTATAAAACGATATTCATGACGACTTTTATGACAAAATACGTAGCGGCCATCTTGGATTATAAAATGATCATCGTTTTCGAATTCTGCACTCCCTAAAACCTATAAATCGACATCCGTGACAACTTTTACTTGTTATCTTTATTTTCAGATCTAACAAATTGCTACAGAATACAAAGGACAAAAAAAGAAGCGAGGAGGTAATGAAACAAGCAAAAATACAGATGATTCCTCGACGCAATTGGATGCTTCTTAAATTGTGTCCAGATTTTTTGTGATAAAAGTTTTTATTTTTCACGTATTACTCTCACAAGTTCCGTGACATTTCGACCTTGTAATTTTTAAGTAAATTATTTTGTTTATCTGTGAGGATCTCACTAGAATAATATAATCAAGGTATGTTTATATATTTGATAATTGAAATAGTAACGCAAAAAAAAATATATTTGTGTCTTATATTCCTGCCGAAGACTTTTATTTTTCCTTTTCCTTCTACACAAGTTTGGTCAAGTAATAAGAATTTAGGGCTCTCAATTTTATTTTGACTTCTACAACAGTAAAGCTACGAGGCCATGTTTGGTATCGTTTTCGTATAAATTCGCAGTACCAAATTTAGTTATGGTATCACATTGACACCATTCCAAAGTAAAAACATATAAACTTACTTTCTTTTAACTCCTTTTCACGCTTAAACTGCTGAACAGTTTTAATTTAAATTTAGTACACATATATTTTGAGTCCCGAGACAGGACATAATAAGTTATCTCAAAAATCATCCTTCAAAGGTGTGAAATGAGGTGTAGGGGGGAATTCAGAATTGACTTCTTGAAGTTAATACTGTTTAAGTTTAGGTTTGAAGTCATGTTTTTTTTATCATTTTTAACTAAATTAAAGATGTAGACCATCCCAAATTTAATATAAATCGGTTCAGCGGTTATTGATTTCCCGTACACATTTCCACGCCACTTTTCACACCTTCAAAAGATGATTTTGGTTATAAGATCTATCCTATGTCCTGTTCCGGGACGCAAACTATTTCTATACCAAATTTCAACGAAATCGGTTCAGCGGTTAAGCGTCAAGAGGAGTTTAAAAAAAACCGACCAAGTGCGATTCGGACTCGCGTATTAAGGGTTCCGTACATTAAGTCCGACTCGCGCTTGACTGCACATTTCTTATAGGTTTTCCTGTCATCTATAGGTAAAGAACTATTTTGTGTATTCAGACAGACAGACATACAGACGCACGAGTGATCCTATAAGGATTCCGTTTTTTGCTTTTGAGGTACGGAACCCTAAAAAGATTTTTTTAATTTTGTGGAATGGTTTCAATGTGATACCTTAAATGGATTCAGCAACCCAGATTTATACGAAAACGATACCATACACGGCCTAGCACCTTCACTGATGTAGATATATCAAGATAAAATTGAGAGCCCTAAATAAACTTTCAAGAGCGGATATCTCAAAAACTATTCAACATACCGAAAAAATTGACTGAATAAACTTGTAACAAATTAAATTAACTTTCATTTTGTATAAGTGGCCATGTCGCTAAGATGCATAGTTTCCGAGATATAATCGAAAAACCGGAAAATGGGACATTCAAAGCCCCCTCTCTTCCCCCCGCTCAAGGGCTACGGCCGGGGACTTTTGATATGTTCACCTCCTAACTTGTCCAAACCAAGTTACAGAGTCAAAAATTGTGTTCCGAGCATTTCCCTCTACAACTTTTTTGAGCATTCGTTGGCTGACCTAAGTAGCTTATTGCATTTCTTTAAAAACTTTTCTGTAAAAGGTTGACGGGTGTTGGGTGTTTATATGGTTTTGGTCGATTATTATCATTTGCATCGCCCATGATGAGTTACTAGAATTACTTACGAGCACACGAGACACTAATAGTAGTTTGACAAACCTTGGTTTTCATGAGGTATTTTATATTGACATTTGCTGTCACAAATTTGCTGTCAGATTTAGTCGCAAACCGCACGCAAAGTGCACACAAATGTGTCGACACCTTGTTACGGAAAAGTGTACACACGGCGACGACACTTTGTTTCGAAACAATTCTAGACACATTGTGTGGACTCTGTTACGACACATCTGACATTTAGTTACCACTTTGATGATTCTGCGACTGGAATGGTTATATGGGAGGTACATAATACTATACCAACAATCCAACATACAGTTGCCTCCAGAATCTCGCGAACTAAACTGACAGGTCAATGTGCACAAATGATACCACAGTTCGGCCAGTGCTGTTCATATCGATATTTTCAAAAAAGTTTGAATTAGATAATATCGAGAGAATTCACCGCTAGGGGCGCTACTGTTGCGCGGTCAGTTAAAATGTATCTTTAAGTAATTTAAGTTATTTTACACAAACTTAGAAAACTCGAAACTCAAACTCGACAATTGTGCAATTTTATAATAATGACACAAGGATATTGGATAAACATATCGTATTTAAATAAATATTTTATTATGTATATTTATTTCGTTTTATTTGTTAGGAAAACTTATAGCTAGAGTAACAAGTTATAGGTGATATCATAGAAATAGTGATTTATGCTCTAAATACAAAGAAAGGCCGACCCAGACGGGAAAATATTTCGTACAATGTGATTAATTTCTCATTTAATTTGTGTGGTCTGGACGCAAAAATTAAATCCTCTCTGTGATCCCTATTGCTTCGATTGTAAAGACCAGTCCCTAAACCGATTTAAGTTGACAATTAGCTTAGAATTTCAATAATTATGGATCAATCTCATCTACCGGCCACATGTATAAAATTAAATCACCAATTTTAGATTTATGGCGACAACCGAGCTCTTGAAATAAACAACTTGCCCCCAAACCTGCATACTAACATTGAAATTTATCAGTTTCGCATCCGCACCTCCTGATTTGATCAATAACGTCACAATCTTACAATTGAATCAACCACTTTTCTCGTTACATTCATTTAAATCTAAATCGTTTGTGACCCCTTTATAATTATTACATGGGTAGATTGCGTAGTAAATATCTTACTTATCGATATCATTTTATCGACATATACCCGTGACTATTTTTTCTTTGCTATTCCTGGTATCATTTTATTTGTCAAACTCATGTCAATTTAGTTCGCGAGTTTATGGAGGCGACCTTAGATTGTTAACTGACTGATACATTGCATAATAAATTAATTACATTAACGTGTATGTTACTATGTGCAGACTAATAAATAATAAAGACAGTTGAATGCAAACCGCGAGCTTCCTATAAAGTAAAAAATAGTAACTCTTGACAAAATTTATTGATAGTACAGTCAGCATCGCACCAAAAGCGAATAGCGGATGAAACAACGCACCAAAAGTATCTGCCATCCTGGAATACTTTTTCAAATAGTGATGTGTCTTTACAGTTTGCCTTTAAGAGTGTGCCAGTCTAATTGATTACATACATTGATTGATATATTGATTGGTACATTGATTGATATAGAGCCATATTTCTTTTTGTTAAGTTATTAAAGAACGGTATCAAATACTTTTGATGAGTATTCCGATGCGCCACTTTTAATTCTGACTGTACCTACTGAGATTTGGCTTTTGTAAATATCGCCGTGAGCAGGCACACGGCGATATGATAATACTTCTAGTTATTGATATCTACAGAGATGTTAAGTAATGCATGTTGTAATGGTATTTACGAGTCAGTATTATTTAGTTGTAAGTGCTATGTAGTTGTGGTACCTATTTGTGGTATTGTATTGAATCAAATAATTTATCGTTTACTTTATCGCGGTTCATATTTAATAATGTACAATATACAAAAAAAATTAGAAGATTCCGAATCTGAATATGGAAATTTTGCAATTATGGAAACTTTCTGATGGCAGATCAATAGGCAGGGGTGGAAGGACAGGGGGCCGATTTTTGAAATTTCTTCACTCGAAAATCGGTGGAAAACAGTGTAATACTAATTTTTGAAATACGAGCGATAGTAATTGGGATTCAAGTGATATTGACCACCCGTTTTCAATACTATTAGTAGAACTTAAATGCCGGGTACTGGAGATGTTATTGAACGATACACGAAATCGAGCGGTTGATGAAATTCAAAAATCGTCCCCCGTTAGAGTTAACAAAATGATTTCTACGCGGACGAAGTCACGGGCAAAAGCTAATTACATAATCAAACGATTCGTCTGCTACATGTAAAATGTCAAAGTATTGACGTGAAACAGACCCCAAATGGTGTCTATAATTAATTAGGTATCTATTGAAGTAGTAATGGGAGTTATTTAGGTACTCGTAAATATTTGCGCCACTTTTTCTATTTCTAACCAAACCAAAGCGTAGGACTATTAAATATATTAAAAAATATATTTTGTTAGGAATTTTAAATCGGTCACTGAGGGCAGCTACCAGAACCGCGTTCATCAATGATGGTCGTTGAAGACTTTCCCTAAATTTGTATTAAACTATTGGCATGTACACTTAGGTAAATATTTACCTACAGATCAAACAGATTTTGAAACAAATGTAAAAGCCCACGAAATGTAGATAGTGTCAATGACATAATATTTGCACCTGATAATCCCTGCCGACTCATGTTCACTAAAAAATAACTTATTCATATTTATTATACTCTGTATCTTTAGGTATAAACAAAATTTACCCTCAAATGGCTCCAGTCGAGGGTAGATGGAAACATTACATGATCAAATAGTGTAGTTTAAAGCCAGGACGTTCAATGACAGATCCAGGCGGTTTTGTATTTGGTTGGTTAGCCAATAAATGTTATAACTACCCGAAAATGTACAAATTCTTTGTTTACTTCTATACAGGGTGATTCAGGAGACATGAGCAGGACTAACACTGCGCATTTCTTAAATTATAAGCAACTGTTTCGTATCAGTATTAGTGAGGTTAACGTTAATTTTCTAGGCGTGTTGAAAAAAAAAGTTATTAATTTATTTACGACATGCATGGTTACCCTACAATTAGAATACTAAACTACCGATATTCTGTGTCAAATTGAATGTCATCACGGTCTGGTTACTTTTGAAAACTCGTATCTCACTCAAGTTTGACAGTTTATTTTCTTCGTAATCATAATGCTGTCATTACGGTTAAAGAGGTTTTACGTTTATTAATTAGGTCTTGTAGGGTGACCATGATTGTACAGAATTGAATTTGCCCTCGCCAAAAAGATAAAAAATAGTAAAAAGTGTGGTTGTTTCACCTAAATACGACGGTGATCGATCAATTATCAGTTACTGAGTGTGCAGGATTAGTCCTGCTCACGTCTCATGAATCACCCTGTATAAACACCTAAAGATACAGACTATAGTAGGAAGAACGTCATGTACAATTTTGTTATTAAGTCCTTGAAGGAAAACCGTCAATTGTGTTAAGTCATCACCAATGATTGTTAATCACGCGCAGTGATTACCTATAACTACTGCATTGTTTTTCCCGGAGGTGAATCTGCGAGTCTAATTATATCATTCTAGTAGATCTGTAAGCAGGCTATTAATTATATACACAATAGACTATGACTTTAATAGCAATAGGTATATTTAAACGTTTAAATCGGACCCTGTGTTTATACTTCAGCTCTAATGGCTCCTCTACACGATGGCCCAGCGCCGGCCACTCCAAGGGACGCAGCCATGCGGTAGAATGAGATAGCAACATCACTTGCTCCCTCTAACGCATAAATGCGTCTCTTCGAGTGGCCGGCGCTGGGCCATCGTGTAGAGGAGCCATAACGGCCCACCATGCAAGAAAAATCAGCAGTTTAAGGAAACCGTCGATATCGTTGGGCCCGACCTCATCTCTAGATTACGACGGTGAAAACAGAATCACGGAATAAAACCTAAATGTTGAGAAACCCTGCAATGCAAATATGAACCTGACATGACAAACTTTTAAATCATACATACAATTCATTTATACATCCCTGCAATGCAATTAATGCAAATATGAACCTGACATTAAACTTTTAAAACATACATACTATTTCATACTATCCGGTAAAATTAGTGCGGTGTTTTTAAAGAAACGCGAGGATAACGTCATGTTCAAAACAAATAAGCTTATAGGGTTGAACCAAGATAAGTCTGTAGCGATTTTGATAGCCCACGCAGGGCAAGTGTTATTTACACGTCATAATTTCATAGAAGTTTGATGTTTAAAATAATACTTGCACTGCGTAGGCTATCAAAATCGCTACAGACTTTTCTTGGTTTAACTCTACGAGTAGGTATAACTGCGACATTAGAAGAAATTACATAACGTGGAACTATAAAAAATCCATACTAAATTGTTGCCATGTTTAAGCATTTTGACTGTTGAACAATAACATCAAAAGTATGTAACTCTTTTTCTTTTTTAGGGTTCCGTACCCAAAGGGTAAAACGGGACCCTATTACTAAGACTTCGCTGTCCGTCCGTCCGTCCGTCCGTCCGTCCGTCCGTCTGTCACCAGGCTGTATCTCACGAACCGTGATAGCTAGACAGTTGAAATTTTCACAGATGATGTATTTCTGTTGCCGCTATAACAACAAATACTAAAAACAAAATAAAATAAAGATTTAAATGGGGCTCCCATACAACAAACGTGATTTTTGACCAAAGTTAAGCAACGTCGGGAGTGGTCAGTACTTGGATGGGTGACCGTTTTTTTTTGCTTTTTTTTGTTTTTTTTTTGGGACGGAACCCTTCGTGCGCGAGTCCGACTCGCACTTGCCCGGTTTTTAATCACAAGCGTGTGCTTCACAAAGGCATTTTTCTAATTACACAATAGATTAAGTAAACGATTTAAAGATTATCTTATCATAAGTTAAAAAGTCACGAAATCAGTTGGAGGAGAAAATTCGTTAGACGGACCCAGGGGCTGATGAGGTACTTACGAAAGAGGACTAACTTTAGTAAATATACAGGTTGCTTCCTGTAACAGGAGCAATAAATTAAACTAAAGGCAGTAGGTACTCCTCAAACTTACCAACATATGTTCAGCAACTTTTAAAAATTATGAATCCTCTAGACTTCCTCTTTTTCATACAAAATAAATATTGCCCTCAATGTACGTTGACATCATTGTGTTCGAGGTTACTTGTCACGCTTTTAACATAACAAAATTTGCAATACATTGCGTCTTAGAATAAGCTTTAAATTGTAATAGAAATCAAAACATGAGTTATTTTCAAAAGTTGCTGAACAAATGTTGGTCAGTTTGAGGAGTACAGCCTACAGTTTAATTTATTGCTCCTGTTACAGAAAACACACTGTATACATTGTACGAGTGGCGTGGGATGTGGAATACATTGAGTAGAGTATAAGAAACGTATAGGTGTATCAAAAAACTTACCTCCTGAACATACCAGTGCAAATCCTCTAAATAAAAAGCACAGCCGATCCCATACATCAACTTCACTTCTTTAACGTCCAAATGTTTCTTATAAGTGTCAATATAATTGAGAGTAAGTTCATTGTTTTGGACACGGTCCTTCAACGTCCCATTTGCCGGTATGCATCCGCGAACACCAAACTTCTTTACATAACCGAGAGGACAACACTTGACGTAGCAAGGTTCACTTTTACAATCGCAGCCGAAAGTGTGGTTAACACCATCAATTACTTTATTAAACACGTAATGATTGGTAAACTGCAGTCCGTTTAGTGTATACACGCCGTCCCGCTCAACTGATCCGGTCAAATTGTATCGGTCCTTCTCCGAGCATTCGAGTGCATTTATAATGGTAAAACAAAAGACGATCAGCAGGAGCGTAAGCATTTTTGTTAAAGTTTGTTTTAAAACTTTTTCACTCGCGGTATGTTTGTGTTGATTCTTTAAAAAAGTTTTAAAAAGTATTCGCGGTACCGGTGACGCGCGCTTTTCGCATCGTACTGGTAGAAGGCCGGCCGGCCGCGGCGTCTGGTTTTATTTTACTGAGCTTTGTGGTACAGGCGCGCTCACATGGCTACGTCGTCACTCATCAGATCGGGTGCGGATGCATAAAAACTTTACAAATAAACTGACACATATATCCCCGCAAACGTTGATCAAATTGACGACTATCTCTTTCATTCTTGCTGTAACCGTGGTGGTGAGGGAATGAGAAGTTTTACGACCCCGGACGGGACGTCTATTTGGCTTGTGGACAGTATAAAAAAAGGCCAACTACGAGTCGGACTAACGCCCTAAAGGTTCCGTATCATACAATGATTTTTTTTTCTGGCGACCGAAAAGTGACGTTTTTGGTTGAAGAAAAGTCACTTTTAACAGTTTTAACACTTACACTCGTTATAGTATCGCTGTAATTTTTGTAAGCATTGTTCAAATATGGCCGCTAGTAGTATCTAGTTCAAAAATTTTAGGAAAAACCGGCATCTTTTCTGTGGACATTACACAAGCTAACGACTTGATAAACGATAATTTTTTCTAAGACTTTCATCATACAATTTTAAAGTTAAAGTATAAGGTTTTAACATGCCGATAAGGATAAAGAACCAAAATTAGGCCTAACAATCCGTTTATTTTATAATGTCCTCAGGAAATCCACATTAACCTTAAAGGATGACTCACGTTAGACCGGGCCGTGGCCGGGCCGGAGCTTACGCTAGCACCACGTGATCACCGAACAGCCGTCATACTAAAAAAGTTTTTGAACCGATTGTCACCCTCGGTCACGGAACCCTACAAAATGGACGCGTGCGCTATATTTCAACTTCATTTCAATTTTGAAGCGTAGCTCTAAAGCACTCTAGATATTCAATCTAGAATATAAATCGTGCTCTAAAAAGACCGTACAGCGGCTAAAAATGTAGTATCGCTGCTGGTATAATAAAAAATTAGGTTCAGATTTAGATTTAGAAATAAAAACCGGTTGTAGAAGAATGCGTTATACGTTCGTAAAAAGTCCCACTTGTTTTATGAATAAAAATAAGCATATGTGCGTCAAAAGCACACCGATTTCCGTATTGTTAATGAATTAAAATAATAAATGTATAGACGTGGAGACTGCTTGTGACTCTCCAGAGTTTTGTATATATGTCCGCCTAAAATCACATCACTGGAACTGTTTTAAGGCCTGTTATATCTGTGTAAGACAGACCTTGCAACAAATGACGTGCAATTTTAGATAATTGCCGACTAGCTGCAACGAAGTCACTGGATCGATCAAATGCCGCGATATAGCTCAAAATGCAATTACCTTACTTATGGGCCTTTTATGTAGAGACCATGAGGCGCTGAATTACTTATTATACCTAGATATTTGGCCTCAGGTTGACCTTTAATGAAAGTTAATCAAGGGTCATTGATCCTGCGTTTTGAGCAGGATAGCCACTTGATTGCTAAAAGCTTGCTGTTTTATTATACGGCTGATAATCAAATAAACGGCCTCAATAATAAAACCTGTATAAATTTGAGCTCCGTTTGTAAATAATCCTGGGGTCAAGTTAAGGCCAGGAATCAAAGTGGATACAAAATGTGTATTTGAAGCAGATAAGCTCCAGCCGTACTGTATCACACAACAACAGGAAGAAGATAATTAAACACCGGATATATGTGGGTGCCCTTAGTATTATAGTAAAATTATCTTAGGTCTGTTCATATTGCGCAGTTTAGAATTGAAAAATTAATACGCGTATGCAAAGCTGGGGCCCTAGCCATTGTCAATCGGACATCGACAAAACACCAAAAGAAAAGTTAATATGTATCGGGATGGCAGATGCTACGAATATTTACGTGACTATTTCCATATCATCAAACAATTATTCAGCAAATAGGCCACAAGGGCACTTTTAAACGCCAACATGGAATACAAACTTACAAGCAAAAAAAACTTAACAAAAATTACAAAAGAGATTTATCAATGTTTCATTTTCTCACTTGTTTATGCCACAAAAACTTCTATGTCTGTATATTTTATTCATTTTATGTATTTGCGCTTGGCCCTTGGACACTAATTTGGGACCGGGGCTTGGTAATGGTTACTTTTAACTGAAAGAAAATAACTCTACAACAATAAATGGAAAGGATTTCCTTAGTTCTGTACATCGGCATATAAATTATATATGTATGAATCCAATAATATACCTACTAATGTATTAATCAGTATTTTTAGTTTTATTTTAGATACATTTCTTTACAACACAACTACAACTATATTACGCCAATTCTCTTGACGCAGTGTCCGTGAAATTTAACAAAATTTTATTGATGTTCCGTCAACAAGGAATTAATGTGCCCATCACTTGACTGGGAGTTTGGAGCGCCAGCCCACAGATAAGGATCATTACATCTGGCGTCTTTACCTTTTTTTAAAACATAGCTTCGACAAAATTTATGATGATTTCGGCAAAGTATATAGTGTAGTCGTAGAATATAACGGTATTAGTTCGTTTAGTTTTGCTGACCATAAGATATCAGCTCTACAAGCAATAAAATTAACCCCCCCTTCGCCCAATTACTTAGCAGCAGTTTCGGCAACGTTAACCGAAAGGGTGTCAGCCATAAAAACGTCAACTTAACGCGTCCCCGGTGTGACAGGATTAATTTGACGGACACGTTATAAAGCTGCTCAACGGTAGGCACGGCCGACAGATTAATTAGCAAGTTGATAAATTGGTTTAAAAGCAATTATTGCGAACGTTTAGTGTGGAATTACATTACTTTTTAACTCGAGGAAAATAAAACTCCGATTTGGTCACGATTCGGTCGCTCAGTTGACCGACTGGTATTTTTAAAGTTCGCGTGATTTTTTCCTTTGTTACGATAATTAAAACTTTTTGTAATGTCGCTTCGAGACGTCTTTGATTGGTACAAAATTAATTTTGTGTGGCCACTGTCTATACCGTACTTGCCCACAAATGCAAATCGGGCTGCTCCGAAGCAGTAGTTGAGGGTGCAGCTGGGATAAAACATCAAAATTCTCCGAGATAGGATAAAGACCATTGTCATCAAACAAAATATAATAAGTACTCACCAATTGCAATCTAAATTCATAATTATACCGGTAAAAACCAACACAAGCTTTTCCGTAAACCGGTGTCAAGATATCATTCAAGTAAACTTCACCCACAGGATTGTCAAAATAATACACTTTTCTTTTCACAGTAAATAATTCAGTATCATCACTAGCTGAGACACACTTTACCAATTTCCAATCAAAGTTAAATCCTCTATCACAACACTTGCTGACGCATCTAGACACACATGTATTTTTTTCTCTAACACTGAATTGACAGTTATGTACGGAAAAACAAAGGAACAGCAGGAAAATTCGTATTTGGAACATGATGGTTATCGTTCACATGACAACTTGCAACCGTATCAGTAGAAGTGATCGACCGTAATGCAAAAGTAGTTCGTCAGTGTCCGGTATCGTACCAAGCATCATACCTACACCCTCTTCTTAGTTTCTTATTGACGTAACGTCAGATGTAAAAAGTTTAGATGGAACACTCTTCTGATGTCATGCTACTTTTTACCTGAATAAGGCAAAGATATCCTTATCTATAAATGACAATGTATGACTATTATTGAATAAATGATATGATTGAATTATGATATATGATTTGAAGGGAGGGTTGTGATTTTAGCAGTCTGCATTGGTGACAAATGTCTTTGGGTTGGTACAATAACCCCTCAAATTCATATAACGTTTGTTGTAGCGGTCGGTTAGCGTCGGTATTTCTGAGAAGAATTTGATGACCGAGGAACGAAGAGGTTCAGAGCATAGAGGGTTAATAGTTCATCAGAATCAGTTTACAAGATTCGCCCCGTCCGTTTGCTGTACATAATAATAACCACATTTGTCACATATAAACAGTCGTACATTCAATAAGTGTAAAATAGCCGTAGGCAATCTTCAGTTACGCATCATCCCAGTATAATCTTTGACAATATTTTAATCAGTGTAACGTGCATTTTTAGTTTTATGAACTGCAATCGAGGAAGAGGTAAACACATTAAATATCTGTTTCCCATTTCATGATTAATTAATACTTAGGCTGCGTTTTAATACTAAACATTTTGTGGAATTTTTATAGACGGAAAATGCCCGGTGTCTGGTATAAGTAAGGTAGGCACCTACCCAAATAGCAGCTTTATACTTATGTATACCTACATCAATAGTAGATTGTTAACCAAGGGTTGAAAGGCACCCATGTTTGTCGAGGTAGTTTGCGCCAATAGTCCGAGACAGAAATGGTGCCTTTCACCCGAGTTAAACACTCTACTTTTCATATCGAATGCGAGTAAACCAAACAAGACAAGGCAATTTCGCAAAATCAGTAATTGAAGTACCTAATAGATCTACGGCCATGATTTATTTTCCTTAGGACTTACTTGCAATACGCAGAGGAGTACTTACACCACTTTTCTGAACTAGAGCATAAACGTATCACTTTCTGCGCACCTTTTAGAACAACAACGACCAGCGCATGAGATATGAAAAAACATTTGGATTTTTTTATGTTCCCAATTTTATCAGTCAGTTGTGTCCGACGTTTTTTTTGACAGTTAATTTTTATTTCGGAATAGGATATAATAATCGACTTAGATTTTTTAGGTTGGCATTTTGGACTACCCAGTTAATAGTGGATTACGCTAGGAAGATGATGATTTGATGATGTGCAAAAACATGTAGGTACAAAAATTATTCTACGTCCTATCTATGTGTCCCTTCTGTATCAAATAGTCATTTTTCTGGCTTCGCGACAAATAGGGCAGACGTGACTTTCCTCTTAAACATGGAATGTGGGGAGCGGGTGTAATCCTAAACGCGTGACGTCAATCTATTTAATTGGGGAGGAGTCGATTGGGGATTACTTATTACATTTATGACGTAGTATTATCGATCGCGTAGGCTCACGAAGGACCCAGGAGCTATATTTTTATTAAACATTTTGAGTCTTGTTATTTTACATTGTCAAACTGCTATAAAAGATAATTAACTGAATTGAATTACAATATCTGGGAGACCGAGCTTTGCTCGGAAAACATATAAAAACTCAAAAATGCGCGGTTTCCCAGAGATAAGACCCAGTTAGACCGATTTTTCGCCCCCGAAAACTCCCATATAGCAAATTTCATCGAAATCGTTAGAGCCGTTTCCGAGATCTCCGAAATTTATATTATTTAAATAAATAAATATACAATAATTGCTCGTTGAAAGGTATAGATAACATGGAATATTGGTTGGCCACAGTGGCACGTAAAAGTCAAACCAAACATAACCATAATATGAAGTGATCAATTCTAAAACGGCATTTCATTATAATCTAAGATCTAGGCACGACACATACCTACACAGATGTGGCAATTGAAGACAAAAACAAAGTTTATAAATTACAATTTATTTTATTTAATGTTGTTAAAATTCAACAATACAAAACATAAGAAATAGAAACTATACACAAAAGAAGTAAACAGTAACGAAATACTAGTTCCTATAAGACAATAGGTACATTACAACAGGGTTCGGATAAAATATCATTAAGTACATACAGAAATTACAGAATCATAAATAAAATGCCCACTATTCCGCAGATAACTAAACTATAAATAGACAGGCGCAACATCAAAAGTTATTCGTGTCGTAATAGTTTCACTAGATGGCGCTAACACGGCATAAGTATTTTGTACTGACTAGGTATTTGACTGGCCGACGGCCGTGTTAATGAAACATTCTGTAGTTGTTTCTCGTTTTGCAGCTTTTCATATGTATTTTATCACAAAAAGATAACGCAAAAATATTTTTAAAGAACTTTTTGGCAGAATTGAGTACCTAAGCTAAACATTAATTTAAAAAAAAAACGCCACACTCGTAGTTTACTTACTATTCATTTTTTACATTTAACATTTGTCAATCCATAAAATGAAAATAGCATGCCACCGTGTCAGCATCATGTAAAAAGTGACTAGAGTCTCTCTACGCTAACTCTGCAGCAACTTTGACAAAACAAGGTCATTACTTAAACGTCACATTTCCACAGACAATTTCATGCAGAGTTAACGGGGTCCGACTCTATATTCAGACGCACCGCCATCTTCATCGACTTAAGACGTCTATTTAATAGATAGTGCAGTCATCTGCGTTTATACTTACTTAAAAACTTAATAGAGAAATAATTTATAGTAGTATGGCCCGCTTAAGTGCTACAAGCTAAGAACGCCAATATCGCATATCCTCTAGTAAGCATTATTGAATATACATGTATATTAGCAAAGATTCATTGATTGTGTAAGATGTGAAAAGTCTAAGACGACGTGCTTCAAATTTGACGCCTACACCAGATGGCGCTGTACGTCTTCGTTCGTACATTATGCTGTAAATTTGGTTGTCTAAAGTTGACGTTTGACAATTCAATGATCACAAAACATATGGCACAGTACAGCGCCATCTGTTTAGGCTGTAAATTTTGAGGGCTCGTTTTTTTCGTAGACTTTATCTCTCTATTACGATTAATAACTCTTCGGTATTAGTAAACTGTAAAGTAGTAAAAGTCTGAGCATGTTATTTAGTTTAATATTGAGTTTGTTGAAATGGTAAACTTTAATAAGTATATCTTAGTCTATGGTATAAATAGTCTTATTTGTGTTACAACCATTATTAGGCAGTGAGAAGTGGAACAACCAGTAAATGTTATAAATAAAAGCAGATAGCAAGACTTACGTCTATTCAGGTAATCACTACACTATGAGTAATTTAAATACTAATACAGAGATCTATGTGATAAATTTCTCATTCACATACAATAGGCTAGTTTCCTATAGATCAATTATGTTTGTTCACGGCATTGAATTGAAGTTGCATTTAAGGAAAGACATAAAGGAAACAAGGTATTATTCGATTTATAATTTACTTAGCCTTTTGATCGCCAAAGAGGCAAATGGTAAATATATTGTAAGGCGGTGATATGCTCACATGTGGCTCACATGATCGTCATAGCTTGTGAGATTCTTCCTAACTACATAGTTACATAAATATACGTTTGAAGATGAATGAAGAATAGCTGTTTTAACTCTAGGTAACTAGCCTATTCAAATTTCTACAGCATCAGGGAACACATGGTCTAAATAAGCCTGGTTGCCGTAACTTTGCAACGGCTTCGGCCTACCTTTACTACTATTTACAGACTGACCAACATTTGCACTATTTCTATTAAACCTCGAAGCGATTTCTCTAACTTTACCTGGCCGAGGTTTGTAGTCTTCTGTATCTTGCCTCATATCGTTTTCTTCTTTTAACTCTTCAAATGATCGCTCTTTCTCTAGTTCTTTATTAATATGCTTATTATCTTCATAAATCCAATCGCGGTTCGACAGTTTTTTAGCATCTTTATCTTCAGCGAATTGAGTTTTCCTGTTGTCTTTCTTGCCTGAGTTGTTACGCTCATACATGCGAGAGTAGGTTTTAGATTTTCTAATTTGGTTGTCTCTAGCGACGCCAAAGTAAGGGTCTTTTGAGTATTCGATATCGTTGTTAGTTTTGCACACGTAGCTACGATCGTTATTCTGTCGATCGCTTCTGTTCGATCGTCTTAGTTTCGTCGGTCCCGATTTGAATGTGGTGAATCTATTTTCGAATTCGTTATTGTTAATCTCATTGAGTTGTGTGTCGAACGCGTGTGCTCTTTGGTGAGTTAGGGGCTTAGATAGCGACAAATGCTTTGGCGGTTCTCCGTGCTTATTAATAGTTATTTCGTATTGTATATGCGGGTCTAATACCGCATACACATTTTCTTTGGCTTCTCTCTCCAGCGAGTTCAACGCTGCCTGTAACAAAGAAGAAAACATTTAAAATTCTGTAAAATTATAATATTTCTGGCAGCTAAGAAATCAATAAAGCCTGATCTATCAATTTTATTAATACGCTACAATCTACACCGTTACTTGTACAGAGTAACGTTGAGCCATATTATTTTGATTATCTATTAATTTAGTAGATCACATTGAAGAACTTTTAAAGGGCCCACTGATTAACAGTCCGCCGGACGGTATCGGCCTGTCAGTTAGAACAAAAGTTTGACAGTTCCGAACAACTGACAGGCCGATACCGTCCGGCGGACTGTTAATCAGTGGGCCCCTTTAGACTAAATTCATCAAACATCGCTACAAAATGGCTGTTTCAAACTTTAAGAATATTTTTCGATTGCGTAGTTTGTTAAAATGTATTAAAACGATAGGTGTCAGGATAGATTTTTAGCCGCCTGGGACTATAAAGCATTATAATCAATGTGAAAATTCGTGTAGTGCACACACTGTTAAGATTTGGTTAATATCAAACGGTTGCAAATAAACACACTTCAGTAAATTAAACGTCAGCTAGCTATTTATCATGCTTACAATTGCCGCGAAGTAATGCTAAAAGCAATTATGCGATATGAGTTTTCTAGCCGCATCGGTGTCGTAGTATGTGATATGATAAAGAATACTACATTTTAAGCAGAATAAATGACTTTGACTTTTGAGTTTAATACTCATAAGTGATTAGCATTGCTTATTTAAAGTGCAATTTGGCTACAATTGTCTATGTTCGACTATTCGACTACATTAAGTACTACCTATAGGTAGGTATAAAAATGCAAGACCTCACCATGTGGATAATACACATTGTGAGGTCTGTGAATTATATTTTTTTCCTTATTTTAAGCCAAGAAAGGAATATTTTGAAAATATTGTTAAACCAGTGAGTCATGAGATGAAACACATCATGAGTGAATTCATTTATAAAGTAGCCGTGCAATTTTGCGGCTCGGTGTACCTAAATATTAGTGACAGTGAAATAAAAAACAATAATAATCAGTTCAAGTAAATAAATGGAGCAATTGTTTATTAAAGTAACAATAAAAACCAACAAGCCGCGATTAATGTAACGTTTTTTCGCTCACACCGAAACATAACAATTGGCAATCATCAATACAAACCTGATATAAATAATTGATTGTAAGTAGCTCAAATGTTTTATTAATTTATTGTTCAAATCATGACTGACAAAATTTTTGCTTCTTGCGAAGCTCGTAATGACTAATATTCTGTTCATAACAGTGGTATACCTACTGCTTAGGCAAGTAATGTAGGTACGGTTAGATTAGATAAATCCTGTCAGCAAATAGATAATGTTAATGAAGTGTCGAACAAACGAAAGAATCACAAGTGCTGTTACGAAATAGAACTACCGGAATTGACGTTACCTATGTTTTATTAATTTAAATTATAGTACATAATAAGTACTATTATTAATTATGTGTAATAAGTAGGTATATTTTGTATATTATGAAAATTCTTTCGTGCATAGTTAAGTACTAATTGCAAAAAACATAGAAATTGATCTTGTGTCTTTTGTGGTTAAAGTATAAGTATTTTGTAAGACGCATCAAAAACAACATAATCCTTTGTATTATTCATTAAAACTGACCCATTAAAGACTTCATAAAACAATTTTTTTGGTATTTAGCACTAATCCTTATTTGCACTTATTGTAAACGCATTCGGAGAAGTACTGAGTAACGACCAATCGAGTTTAAAGTTAAAACCCACAGAATACAGATGTTGCCAACTCTCCCGGAACATAACAAAAGTTTGTAATGTATTATGGTTTAGGTTTTTTCGGATTTTACATTTATAAAGCCATGTTACTTCAACGATTGCAAGCATTCGCGTCAAGTTTTGCACGTTTATCCTCATTCGAGTAGTTAACCGTTTCAAAAATCAGGAAGCAATCTCCCATACCTATCTATGTAAGTACCATAACTTATTCAGCGGTTAGATTATTGTCGGGCCAAAATCAATGTGGTCGCAGAGTCCATATTTAACTCCATTTGATAGATATTTGACTCCATTTGATAGCCAAATACGTGAAATGACGCACGCGGCCTAAGCCCGCACCTAAGGCCGCAGCCCAATATCAACCTTCGTGCATTCTAACAAGGTTCACGATGACTCGCCGCGCACGATGACTCTCACTCTTGGTCTCCAGCTTGCATGTATTGTGTTTGGCCCGACAATATAGTAGTGTTAGTATGTGCAGGACCTGTGCGTCACACGGTGGTGGGGGGCTGCAGCACGACGGCGGCGCGCCGCACCTGCAGCGCGCCCGGCGAGTAGCGCGGCGCCACCGTCGCTGTCTGTTGGCCCGCGTACACCGCGTCCGCTGGCAGCACCGTCTTCTCACTGAGGACAATGGATTTATTTTTACTATTGAAGTGAAAACTTCTTTAGCGGCGCTGAGCCTTTTTGAGGTGGGAAAAAAATGATAAACTCGATTCAGCGTAACGCGTACGTAACGTAACGCTGACATCATGTGTCACGGACAATGTTATTCACCAAAGAACTTTAGTCATAACGTATCATAATCAGGTCAATTATTTAGAACTGGACTTTTATATTAAGCAATAAAGCTCAATGTTCTAATCTTGTACGGGCTGAAATACGAGGATCTCACAGTTACATACTAACTTTATTTCACTCAAATATAATTCAATAAAGCTACATTTTGATGAACCCACTAATAAAATTGGAACTCTAAGTAGTACTGGTGAATAAAACTCAAAATATCATGACCAAATATATTTAGATGCGAGGTCTGCAAGGTAAATTTACAATTACTATTCGAATTTTAAACAATTGACGCTACAAATTTTAATTTCGAATTTTAAACAAGCTCACTGACCAGCAATTTCGGAACTAAAGTTTTTCAATAGAAAGGAGGATGGGTCAATTATACACAGTGCTCCAGTAATTTTGGACTAGTCATTGAGTTTTCACTTCTGTCGGCACTCCCGGAGTGCACCCGTTGTTTATTATTTATTTATTTAATTTTAAATGTAGGTACTTATTAAGTAGTTACTAGTAGTGCTAAATTTTAATGTCATTTAACAATAGATACTGGTAACTATATAATTTAGGTGCTTTTAAAGGACCTTCTAGATCCAGCGTGTACTGTAAATCGTAATAATATCTACTTACACGAGAGCAGTTAGCAAATGGATCTGGATAAACCTTTAAAAATAAGCTACCTATTATTAATAAAGGAGTATTGCTTAAAACTTACCTATCTAAATCATCAGTCTTGTATTCAACGCTCTCTGTAAAAAAAAGAAAAAAATATTATATAGCTATTTACATTTTGAACTATATACAATGTGTATAGTAATAATAAAATAAAATAAATAATATGAATATGAATAATAGTAATATTCTAGGTATTGTGGCGCCACCTATTTACTGTTTTTTGACAGCCACTTTTTCATACACAGAGTGTTGTTCACTCACACTATTGTTTCACGGTGTTTTATTAAATGAAAACGCACCTCTCCTTCTCCGGCACCGGATGACCAGGCAGAACACGACGACCAGCAGCGCGGCGATGACCAGCGCCGCCGCGATCAGCGGCGCCACGTGCGCCGTCTCTGTTAGAAAATTATCTGTAAGAATGGGATTACTTAGCGGTACTACAGGTTAGAGAATAGGTATATAAGCGTGAGATGAGATTTATTAGCTTTATAGGCCCACTTGCACCATTCCTCCATTAACCCCGGGTTATTGGGATGGTGCAAGTGGGAGAGAGAGAGAGAGAGAGAGATTCTTTATTTGTGAAAACACAGGTACAATGATTGATCTTACATTACAGTTTCGTAGTCTCACCATGCTCTGCCAATAGTGGCGTACAAATACTATACTACTTATAAACATAAAACATGCATTATTTCAAAATTTACAAGTTGTAAATTAAATATTAATCATTAGAATTTAGAACATAATTATACACTTAAGAATAAAATTTATACATACATTTAATTTTCATTTAAATATTCATTTATTTTATAATAACATTTTTCGATTAATAGTGCAGTCAGTTGTTTTTTAAATTGTGATATTGGTAATGATTTTAAACAATCAGGAATTTTGTTATACAGTGAAACCTGGATAAGTGGGATCTCAAGGGACGAGAAAATTTGTCTCACTTAAAGAGGTTTTCCACTTACCCAGGCTCCCAGTTAGCCAGGTACAAATAAATTTCTGTCTCATTTACAGAGGGTTCCATTAATAGAGGTGAGAATATAGTATATTTCAGTTATAGAGGTGGTAAATAAGGTATTTAGTAATTATCTTTAAAAATAAATAAGGTAAAATACTCCTTGTCCCTAAATATTTTTTAAGTCTGTTTAAATATTTATTTGAATTTATTTTGAATGATTCTCCAAAGGATAGATATTTCAAAATCACATAAATTAAATTTGATACGGACTTCATTGCGTATTAGAAATTTAATAAATGAAAATTTATTTTTTCGTGTTACGTATCAAAATTTCAGCTTTCGTTTCGATAGTTTTAACTACTTACATAAATTAACTAAATCAAACTTGAAGTTGTTTAGACACAATTACGCAAATGCAGAATTTGTGGATTAAGAATATAATAAGAGTTAGTAAGAATACGGAAATTGTTCAATGAAGTCCAAGTTAGAGAGGTCATAGATTGACGTTATCTCAGATACAGAAGTCAATTCCCTATAAAATTCTAAAAACCAATTAGGAAAATGTAATCTTATAAATATAATCTCAGTAAAAGAGGTAAAATACACTCTCTGTCTCAATTATAGAGGGAAATGTGACTATAAAATCACAACAACGAATCTCAGTTATAGAGGTTCGTTTTTTCTCAGTAACAGAGGTAATTCAGTGCTAAAGTGTCGGGACCGCACCATGAGTCCCAGCTATAGAGGTTTCTCACTTATCCAGGTCCCACTTAACCAGGTTTCACTGTATATTCTGGTTGCCATTCCAAAAATGCTTTTCCGCATCAATGTGGTGTTCCGTTGCTCATTGTGCAACTTCTGGTCATATTGTGATCGCGTTGGATATTTGCGGTACTCTGAGACTTTAGCGAACAAATTAGAGTTGCATTTAACAAATACTGCCATTTCTAAGATATAAATACACGGAAATGTTAAAATTTTCATTACTTTGAATAACGGAACAGTGCTTTCTCCGGGTTTTTTCCCGCACATTGCTCTTACACACCGTTTTTGGGCTATAAGTACATTTTCCCTATCGACTGAATTACCCCAGAATATAATCCCATATCGGAGTCTTGAGACTACAAGTCCATGGTAGACCGACAGAACTGTGTCTTGACTAACTATTTTTGATAGTTTAGAAAGTGCATAAGCAGATTTGTTTAGTTGTTGACATATCTCAGCAACATGAGGTTTCCAGGTAAGTTGACTATCTATTAATAAGCCTAAAAATCGTGTCGTGTCTACATTTTCAATTTTGTCATGTTTATAGTTTATGTCAATTGTATCAGTATTAATAGGATTTATGCGATTGTACAAGTGCATTACATTAGTCTTTTTAAGATTGATTATTAGATTATTATTATTTAACCACATTATAATATTATTTAATTCTGAATTAATGTCATTTTCGTATGTAATCAGGCTATCGCAATTTATTATAGATGTGCTGTCGTCAGCAAATAGTACCATTGGATAGTCAACGTCATTTGGCAGGTCATTAATATAAACGAGGAACAGTAGGGGACCAAGCACACTGCCCTGTGGGACTCCATGTGTCACATACTGCTCTCTCGAATAGTACTTTTGTTCTGTTTTTGTCTTCGTACAGATTCTAGATATTTCAGTACATTGAGGCCTTTCTCTTAAGTAAGATTCGATAAGATTTAGCGCATTACCTCTAATACCATACATTTCAAGCTTGCATAATAGTCGGTCATGGTTAACATAGTCAAAGGCTTGAGTCATATCAGTAAAAATAGCGCAAACGTTCATCAACATTTTCCATTACTATGTTAAGGTGGTTCGCCTAGGTTACTCAAAACTTAACTCTCGCTAGATGGCACCACTTTTGCAAAATTTCAGATTTAATTTTTTTGTGAAATGGTCTTGGTATTTGTATACTTAAAAGTATGTTTCGCGCACTCTTTAAGTAAATATTGAACTATTAAAATAAACATTGAATACTTCATTGTGCAAAAACCACCTTTTTAATTCGACGGAGTGTTGCTGTCACGCTTTTTCCTACTATTACTCACACATGCAAACAGTGTTTCCGTGATCCTTGTAGTAGACAATTTCACACAACGTAAGTAAGTTGCAATAGCGTAACGGTATGTTCGTGGAAATACGTGCAAGAGGATTGGGGTTCAAGACTGTTGCGAGTAGGTAATTTCTTTTTGTTTCTCCTTTGTGTTATCTTACCTTTAAACGAGCAATTATTAGATATATAATTATTTATTTATATATTTGGATGGTATCAGAAACGGCTCTAACGATTTCGATGAAATTTGCTATAAGGGGTTTGATCTCTTAGCTAGGTCTATGAGAAAACGCGCATTTTTGAGTTTTTATGATTTGTAAGCTTTGGTCGGTCTCCCAGATATTCAATCTCCGCTTGGCAACTAATCCCAGAATTGGCATGCGCACTAGTTTTTACGAAAGCGACTGGCCTGACCTTCCAACCCAGAGAGTAAACTTATTTGGATTAGTCCGGTTTCCTCACATTGTTTTCTTTCACCGAAAAATAGGTATCGGTGTATAAATAGGTAGGTATCAAATGCTATTTCGTACAAAAGTTCGAAAAATCATTGGTACGAGCCGGGGTTAGAAGAACCCGCGACCTCCGAATTGCTTTCCGCTAGGCCAGCAGCGCTTCCCCCACATACTCAGTGTTATCAGGTTTTTTAAAAATCAAAAACGATTAAGTACTTATGAAAGCAGAAGAATATAAATGATCGTATTAGATTTATAATTGTTACATATTTGCCGTAACTTATTTTTAAAATGTGTTTTTCAATTAAAAGACACGTCAAGATTGTTTAGGTACCTTATTTCTAATGCTAAAAAAAACAAACTATAGTAATAATTGTGTTTTTCATTCATAGACAAAATCCATTATTTTTAACCACAGGAAATTTTATACACTTCTTTTTAGGGTTCCGTACCCAAAGGGTAAAACGGGACCCTATTACTAAGACTTCGCTGTCCGTCCGTCCGTCCGTCCGTCCGTCCGTCTGTCACCAGGCTGTATCTCACGAACCGTAATAGCTAGACAGTTGAAATTTTCACAGATGATGTATTTCTATTGCCGCTATAACAACAAATACTAAAAACAGAATAAAATAAAGATTTGAATGGGGCTCCCATACACCAAACGTGATTTTTGACCAAAGTTAAGCAACGTCGGGAGTGGTCAGTACTTGGATGGGTGGCCGTTTTTTTTTTTTGCTTTTTTTTGTTTTTTTTTTTGCATTATGGCACGGAACCCTTCGTGCGCGAGTCCGACTCGCACTTGCCCGGTTTTTATTGCAGTGAGGATGTCCTGATTGTAAAAATCAGAGAGAGTATAATTTCTAATTACCTTTGTAAAAATAAAAGAATACGTGTAGCCCATACTTAATAATCGATTTATGATAATAAGAAAAATTAAATAAAAATAAAAAAACAATACGAAATTTAGGTGTAACAAAAATACAAAAAGTTATGTTCCAGCATACAATGACTGGGGATCGAACCGGGAATCTTCCGTTTGCAAGCAAAAAAACGACTGTTTGCATAACACGCCATGATAGTTCTTAGCTAAGCTGACGAACTTCTCGCTTAGGTCAATTAACTACCTGTCAAATATCAGTGTCAACAAAATTGCACTAAACATGACGGCACTCCAAATTCGAGCCGTGGTCAGCCCGGCAACGTCGGAAATGGTATGGCAACGTCGCAAATGTATCTGTACACGACATTTGTGACACACACATACGTAAAATTGATGAAAAGTTAACTATGATTTTTGCATGATTTCTGTATGAAACATTGTTTTCCTGTTAATTTCGCGCAAACGAATATTCGAAAGAAGATAAATGCAGAAATATTTGTGTACTAATAGTGTGTAGTTACTTAATGAGCTTTGATTGAATTTTGTATGAAAAGCGAACCACCTTAAGAAGGTCATATATAGCCATATTAATACTTATATTTTTTCTAAATCCCTTTTGTTCACTTCTAAGTAAATTCAATTTGTTGAGATATGCGTATAAACGATTATAAATTACCTTTTCAAAAAATTTTGAAAATACTGGAATCAAGGCAATCGGTCGATAGTTTTGTGTACAATCTTTTTCGCCTTTTTTATGTAGGGGTTTTATCACTGTTTTTTTTAATTGCTTAGGATAAATCCCCGTATAGATGACTAGATTAATTATGTGACTTAAGTGTTCGTTTATAATGTTGTTCACATATTTAACTACACATGTAGCAATACTATCATACCCGACGCTGTTGGTGTTATTAAGTAAATTTATTAATGTCTTAACTTCGTCTGGCGTAGTTGGCTCTAGAAATATTGATGTAGAGTTGCTTTTTATGTTAGGTTTAGTCGCAGCACTAAGCGAAATATGTTGAGAGTCTCTGTCGATGAAGTGGGCATTAAATGTGTCTGCAATCTGTTGCGGCTCCGTAATCATTTCGTTGTGTTTCTTTATTGTTTGAATGCAATTTTTAGGGCGAGTCGATTTATACGAGTTAATGACTTTCCAAGCTGCTTTTGATTTATTTTTAGCTGTATTTATTGCGTGATTGTTTTGTGCTGTGTGAGTTAATTTAATTATCTTTTTATACATTTTTGAGTAGTTTCTTAAGAGTGTTTTATTTATTTCTGTTGGGTGACGTCTATATTGCCAGAGTAATTTTCTTTGATTTTTCCCACTAATTCTTAATCCTTTTGAAATCCATTTCGGTTTTCCAGTATCCGTAATAGTTATAGTTTTGAGTGGGAAATAAAGATCGTATAATCGCTTAAATTATCAATAAATGCATTATAAGCAATGTTGGGGTCGTCAGTGATGTAGATTTCAGAGAAGGACAAGTTCTCTAAGTTACATTTGAACGTATTTAAATTATCTTGCGAATATATACGTTTTGTGGTTCGCCAAGATTGTATGTATCTTTTTTCCTTTACTGGAACTTTCAGCAATTGTGCCGTGTGATCCGACAGACCAAGATCAAAGACTGCAGTCTTATGACCCTTCTTTATGTTATGCAAGAAATTATCTAGACATGTATTACTCGCAGGCCTTGTTGGTTGGTTTAGTGCTAATCTTCGTTGCTTATCATGAACAGTGGTACAACTAAAAATGAAATGCTATTGCATTTAATATTCTATCTTTTACTGGTAAGATTTAAAGTCGAATGGCATTTCATTTTGTTTTGTGTCACTATTCATGATAAGCGTCGTTATATCATAACCCAGCAAGAAATTTTCGAAATCTGTTGAGAGCTTAGTTTTCTTTAACATATCTATATTAAAGTCTCCGCACATAATAACTTTTTTATTTCGTTTGCTGCAAACTTTGTTAAAAATTTTATCAAATATCTCATAACACGTACTTAAGTTACTATGTATTGGTGGTCTATATGCACAAATAATTATTAGTTCTTGTAATGGAAGCTCAATGGCACAACATTCAAGTACTCCGGATACAGACAGTTTTGTGATGTCGGGTAGCTCTTTGTATTTTAGACCTGTTTTTACTAATATGCAAGACCCTCCCCGTTTTTGATTTTTTCTTGAATAGTTTGACGCTAATTGGTAATTTGGTACTGTCAATAGTTCTTCGTGCCCTTTTTTGATGAAATGTTCCGTTATACAAATTATGTCAATTTCTGTTTTCTCCATCTTTAACTCATACAGATGTATTGCAAGAAGATCCGCTTTATTTATAAGGCCAGCAATATTTTGATGAAATACATTTAGATATTTACTGGTATTGGTCGATATGCTAAGTGTAGAGTTTGCACAGGGATTCATCAAAGGATTATTATCAGATTGTATAGTTGGATTATTCTTTGATACATTTTTATAAATGTAATAATTATATATTTTTTATAATATAATTATACCATCAGGGCTAGCGAGAAATACTCGGAGTAAATATCTATGGAGCGGCCATTAACAGGCGTTCCCCTCTGCAAAAATATCGCGGCCGCCGGTCAAGGAGGTTATATAAAACTAGTTGCCACACGTCATACGCCATTCAGCAAACGTCAGTCTAAGCGGAATGATAGGAGCCGAAAATGCCGAATTGCAGCGTTTTCTCATGCAAAATGAGATCGGAAACGTCTAGTCTACAAAAAGAACACGTTTCTTATCATATTTAAGTACTATTACATCTAAATATTATCAAATAGTGCATTAATTTTGCAAATAACTAAAAAACATTGTCAATCTGACAGTGATACCAGTGATATGATATTAGATCTAATTTAGGGTAATTCTAAAGAAGACTTTCTAAATATTAATTAGGTACGAGTAGAATTTCTAATAGGAAATATTATGCGAAACTCTGCGCGTAGGGGGCGCGACTACCACAATCCATCACAATCTGGGGGTCCGCCGCGGAACAAGAAAATTTAAATTTCGTTATCTAACCTCTCTATCACTATTGCATATTTGAGCGATAAAGAGAAAAGAGAAAATTTACTAGCTAGCTTAGTGCTACACTCTGGCGGCAGAACATTGCAATAATATGCCCTATTTGCTATGCTTTTTGTTATATAATTTATGTAACACATTATTTTTATATAACACCTTAGTTTCATATCAATCTAATCTATTTAATCAAATTAATAGATCTATAAGAATAAAGAAAAGGGGGACGGGGGATCAAAAAGTAGTCGAAAACATCTCGCGTGATTTGTGCACCACCCCTAAATAACGTAAAATTACCGATAGACTATTTTTTGAAAATTAATTTTTACTTTAGTTTCTACATATAGCTGGTCAAGCAGATCTTGTCAGTAGAAAAAGGCGGCAAATTTGAAAAATGTAGGCGGGAAGGGATATCGTCCCATAGAAAATTAGAAAATCGCGCCTTTTTTACTGACAAGATTTGCTTGACCAGCTATATATTTTTATTTAACATGTCAAATATATTATTAATTTAAGGTATTTACGGCTGTCACTTTCCATAAATAGGCACTTTTAATTTATTACTCTGGTATCACCGTACCAATATTAGTGATGGGACACCATAAAAACCAATATCGGTAAAATCGATATAAACATAATGAATAATATACAGATGGTCATGATGCCTAGCGAACACCAGCCATATCGTACAAACCTCAAGGTGTGATATTCCTAGGCAGATGATGATCTGCCTAGTGACCACCAGCCATATCGTGCTAACTTCAAGGTGTGATATTCCTAAGCAGATCATGAAACGCCGGCATGTCATGATCTGACTAGTGACCACCAGCCATACCGTTCAAACCTCAACATTTAGGCATATCGAATAAGTAGGATGTCCTAAATTTTAGCAAATGATAACCATTGAAATGGCATGACAGCCTACTTATAGTACGTGTTTGGGTAGCGTATGATTTTAGTACCTACCTAGTACCTACGCATTCTGCTACAAATGCCACATAGAATGCAGCACTAGCAGTGGCAAAAAATGCAAAAGGCAGATTATTAAATGGCGGCGTTTCATGATATGCCTAGGAATATCTCGATATGTCCGATTTTACGATCTACCGCCGATATATATACTAATTATCCCCTACTCAATATCCCTTAAATGACATCCTATGGCCGCGTTCCATCTCTGTCATCATGCAGATCTGCATGATCGATAGTATATTGCATTGCTTTCAGAAGTAAACCAACATGTAAAATATTAACTAATGAACTGATAATAAAAAATCATTCTATATCAGCTTGCAAGATTCGCCCTAAACAAATTGACAAACTATTAGAAATAACATCTAAACAATACAAAAATTGAAAGTTAGTAAAATGCTGGTACAAAGACTTGATAATGTATTATTATTATAATTCATAAAAGCAGAAATTAAAATTCATTGTCAATTTTATCGACAATATTATCGACAATATTATCGACGCGTCCCTCGCACTATCTAGGTTTACTTAGAACTGACGTCATCTCGTTCACGGACAGGGTTGTCTGTGTTTGTTCTTGTACTTGTGTGAATACAGTTTTTGCTAGTGTTTGATAATTTTGTCGTGTGCGTGTGTAGCGACGCATGCTAAAAATGCATTAGTGTTAACATTATGTGTGTGCGTTACCTCGTCCCCCGCGCCAAAAACGACAGAATTTTTCAGATAGAAATTAGTGCGCGTCTCTACTCCATAGATATTTACTCCGAGGAGAAATACGATGACTCTAACGCCGCTACCGCTAAGCTAAGTGTTAGTAAGTTAGCATATGGAAAATCAATCAGAATAACTGCAGAATCAGAATACAATGTACTGACCGTCTAGCATAAGTTGCGCTCTCGAGCGAGTCCATACTTGAAGTCGCGAAAGATGTATGGAGTCGGCGCGTGAACACACCACTTGCTAGCAGGTCTGGACGCATTATTAGAGATATTAAGCTGAGTTAAATGAGAGAACAGGACAGAGCTAATTACCGTGGACGGTGAGCGAGACGGCATGCGAGGAGAAGCCGCGCTCGTTCTCGACGTGGAGAACGTAGACGCGCGCGTCAGATGTGCTGGTGCCGGAGATCAGGAGCGTGTAGCGATAGCAGCCGAACGCGCCCGTCGGCTCAAGAGCTCGGTAGCGACCTGGAATTTAAGAATCAGTATAATAAGGCTTTATATTGTAATGAAACAATTTAAAATGGTAGAAACAAGAGAGAATACTAACTTTTCACGCCACTGTTCGGAAATGTGGCAATAGATGGTCTAAAACCAAGCTGGAAAGTAGGCAATAGCTGTAGCACCTGAAGCACCACTACTACAATGTTTCATTGTTGTCATCATCTGTCATTGGTGACAGTTCGCTACAGCAATGAGTATCATTTAAAACATAAAAATCAATAAAAGGTCTTTTTTTGCGCAACTTTTTCCTTCAAAAATAAAATTAGGTTATTTATAGCACCAATTTCTTGTTTAAAAAAAAAAAGAAATATCAAAACCATTCACTTCATTTTTTTTTAACAATTATCCATTCACTTCACGCTTAAGGCGTTTTTTACTTTTGTAGCTGTTTATGGTTTTATTAGCAAAAACGCTTCTAATTTTAGAGTCGGTTTGAAGCAAATAACAGAAAAACGCCTCTTAAAAGTGTTAAAAAAAGTAAAAAAAGGCGGGATCTGAAAATACCTACTGAATTGGATAGTGTAAATTATGTTTGACTGAAAAATATAAGAAACGCGTATCTACGCTCGCTATAAAAATGAGTTCTTCTAGTGAAGAAAATGATATTCTCACGCTGACGCCTACCGAAATTCAAGACAGTACAGGCAGTGGCTAGTAATTTGCTACCAGAGAAATCGCGAGCTAGTACTTATAGTTATGCAAATGTTTTCTTATTTCCTCGCAGTAGTCGTGAAAAGCACTATGTAATGCCTCGGCCGGAAACGCTAAAGATGGACTCGTATTATTCGAGGGCCTCCACTAACGTGTCGGCCCTCGAACTCACTCGTCCATCTTTTAGCGATTTTCCGTCCTCTCCTACAATGTACTATACCATGATGAACATTATGGTGCCTAAACTAATAGCTAAAATTGCATAACGAGGCGAAGAGTAAAAGGTAAGCATATCCCGAAGGACCAAATCAGCGACCCCCACCAGTAGACACATGAAGACTTTGAAGATAATTTAAATACTAAAATCTGCATTATAAATTTACTTTTGCAGGGATTCTCTTCAAATTTGCTCTCCAAAGCTCCATACCTGCTGGTGGGCTCACTGGTATCCTTTGGATAGATATAGTATGTCATCTCCTACACTAGGTACTCGTAAAATCCCGCTCCACGCTCCATGCGCTGTTGGTAGTTAAGTTTCCATGCCAACTGGAGGTGGTATCTTTGGTTACAGTAGGTATACGCTCAGACGCCCTGTTCATGTGGGGCCGCACCAGACGATGGAACACATGCTATCCTTTCCAGCGTACCCGCTTGACTTCTCTGAGCAGGATGCGATAGACAGGGCGATAAATGTTCTTCTGGTCTCGCTCAGTCTGAAACCATCGACACGAGAAGAAAAAGAAGTAGGTAACATATTGCTTCTTACATACCTATAGTAGTAGGAACATCCAATCGCAGACTGCCCCACAACCAAGCTGCCCGCCGAGGTGGGGGGTCAGCACACACAGTCGCATGGACTTTGGCTTCGGACCCACTCCATGCGTTTGCGGTTAAAGTCTCTGCGCCCACTGGTGGGCCTAGCACGTTCAGGGTTATGGCTTCGGATTGATGCGTTCTGTGAAATAAAAAACGTTGATGAATGAGAAATAAGGACAGGATATTTCACATCGTCATGGTAAAACAAAATCTGACTATTTATACCTATTATATAAGTGTGGTAGAACTAGTGGTTAATGCGCATAATGTCCCACTCGCAAAACATCCTTTCTCCAAACAGCCTTTTCGTGAAAATTCCCGATATGGAGAATAAGTACCCTGGCTTAAATATACCTTTAGATTTGCTAAATATCCCTTTGGTAACAAATCACTCACAAAATGTCCACTTCTCTTCTCCTATCTTCACTGCTTTTATTTTTCTCCTTAAATCCGGAAATTACTCTTTTATTTAACGGTACCTACGTTACGTGAACTAAGTACTTAGCTATCTGTAAATATGCTCACCGGTCTTCCAGTCCTATCTGATTGATCGCCAAGCAGATGTACCGGCCGTGTTGACTGTATGAAACGTTCTGAAGCTGAAGTTGTGGCGTCGACGATATCGGGTACCCGTCCTCAGGCATCGCATTGAGATGGGCTGAGTTGGGGCTGAAAGAAACATAATGAATGGAATTTTATTTATTATTTAAGTTTCCTCTTTATTTTTCTTCTTCTAGTAAGCTTCGATTGCTTAATTTTTTCTACACTATTGATCAAAATTTGTCCGTATTTAAAATTACAAAATTAAAACTCAAATAAAATAAAAACACAAACTATAAAATATACTTACCTACCTACAAAAACTAAACCCATTACAAAGAGAATACCCCTTCTAACAAGTTGAACTGCGGTACGGACCCCATGACACTGGCGGCGTTTACGTTATTGCAAATATTAAGAACTATGTTAGTGGAAAAAAATTGAAACCACTTGGAACGCTAACTTTTCTGAACCCAAAAAAAAATCGCGCGAGAAACTTGTAGAACTCAGGCAGAGTTCTACGATTTTCTAGAATGAATATCATAGAAGTAGCAGGACTTACTTATGATACCACTGGTAGGAGGGCGGTGGGTTGCCTTCGGCTTTGCACTCCAAAGTCACTTGGGAGAAGAGATTGGCCTCGACCACGGTGTCGGGTCCCACCCACGTCACTCTGGGAGGATCTGAAGAGAAAACACAATTATTTTATTACCTATTGATAGAAATTAGGTAGGTACTATTGATATATTCTCTTGTTACTTATTTAAATATAGTTGCATACTTACACTTAACATCGATTTCGATTTTCACAGAATCAGATGTTCCGACTGAATTTCTTGCCTGGCAGCCATAGATTCCTAAAAATATTACAGACGATTAAAAGGTAATAATAGCGACTTAATATCCCAAGAGTTCTCACTACTTTATTATGTACTTAATTAACGTCCTTTATTTGCTGGCATTGTGTTATTAACGAAGGCTTAGGCAACTCTTAATTTAGCAACACACTAGAAGTCATTGGAATTGGACTGACACTAAAAACCGAAATGACTTCTCACCTGAATGGTTCCTCATGACAGGAGCTAATATAAGCTTCGCCCCGTTAGTAGCAATGACTTGTCCGTTCTTGGTCCACCACACATAAGGGCTGGGGTTGCCGTCGGCGCGGCACTCGAGAGTTAATGCACTGTTGCCTTCTTCGAGGTTCGCTAGTGTGCTGGGGTCTGCGCCGTTGATTGATACCACTGGGACGACTGAAGAGAGAAATTTTAAGGTGAGCCTTTGTGTCTTTTTTTGCAATTGATATCAATGGTTAAGCATACCTACTGCTAAATATTCTTTAGAGTACGTTTACTTAGTTAGAGTATGATTCCTATGCCTAAATGACAAGTGGTATAAAACCAAGCTAGAAGTATCAAGATGACCGCTTCGCCCATAGATTATGACATACGTTCTGACAAGGGACATGGTACTTTCAAGTGTTGTCAAGCAACTAGTGCGAGTTCCGGTAAAAGGGCCGTGTAAGGTGTGAAGCACTATTTGCTGCTAACTCGTTAACGAGTTTTCTCCTTCTGATTGGATTGCTTGTACAAGTACTATGTGACGTCAAGCTTGGTATACAAGTCTTTCTATCGCGGTGCTTATACTCGAGGTCGTACTTCTGATAGAATTGGATACTTACAAGTGACTTCAAGCATAGTGTACGAATCCCGGTAGTACGGAGAAGGGTATGACGTGTGGTGCGCGCGGCAAGCTAGTTGACGGCCGTGGAAAGCTCGAGTGGCTCCCAACTCGAGTACTGACCACACTGCCTATACTCGAGCTCTCTACTCCTGATACTGTAGTCTGAATACTTACAAGTGACGTCAAGCATGGTGTACGAGTCTCGGTAGTACGGCGAAGGGTAAGACAGATGGTGCGCGCGACAAGCTAGTTGCCTGCCGTGGGAAGCTCGAGTTGCTCCCAACTCGAGTACTGACCACACTGCCTATACTCGAGCTCTCTACTCCTGATACTGTAGTCTGAATACTTACAAGTGACGTCAAGCATGGTCTACGAGTCTCGGTAGTACGGCGAAGGGTATGACGGGTGGTGCGCGCGACAAGCTAGTTGTCGGCCGTGGGAAGCTCGAGTGGCGCCCAACTCGAGTACTGACCACACTGCCTATACTCGAGCTCTCTACTCCTGATACTGTAGTCTGAATACTTACAAGTGACGTCAAGCATGGAGTACGAGTCTCGGTAGTACGGCGAAGGGTATGACGGGTGGTGCGCGCGACAAGCTGGTTGACGGCCGTGGGCAGCTCGAGTTGCTCCCAACTCGAGTACTGACCACACTGCCTATACTCGAGCTCTCTACTCCTGATACTGTAGTCTGAATACTTACAAGTGACGTCAAGCATGGTGTACGAGTCTCGGTAGTACGGCGAGGGGTAGGACGGGGTGGTGCGCGCGACAAGCTGGTTGACGGCCGTGGGCAGCTCGAGTTGCTCCCAACTCGAGTACTGACCACACTGCCTATACTCGAGCTCTCTACTCCTGATACTGTAGTCTGAATACTTACAAGTGACGTCAAGCATGGTGTACGAGTCTCGGTAGTACGGCGAAGGGTAGGACGGGTGGTGCGCGCGACAAGCTGGTTGACGGCCGTGGGCAGCTCGAGTGGCTCCCAACTCGAGTACTGACCACACTGCCTATACTCGAGCTCTCTACTCCTGATACTGTAGTCTGAATACTTACAAAGTGACGTCAAGCATGGTATACGAGTCTCGGTAGTACGGAGAAGGGTATGACGGGTGGTGCGCGCGGCAAGCTAGTTGACGGCCGTGGGAAGCTCGAGTGGCTCCCAACTCGAGTACTGACCACACTGCCTATACTCGAGCTCTCTACTCCTGATACTGTAGTCTGAATACTTACAAGTGACGTCAAGCATGGTGTACGAATCCCGGTAGTACGGCGAAGGGTATGACGGGTGGTGCGCGCGGCAAGCTAGTTGCCGGCCGTGGGAAGCTCGCGTGGCTCCTAGTTCGAGAACTGAACGCGCTGCCCAGACTCGAGGTGTTTCTACTTCGGATGCGTTGGTCTGACTCCAAGCGGTCAAGCGTTCTTTATCTGCAAACAAGATTAATTTGATCTTAATTGTTATGATAATAATTTTGTTAATAACTCTATGAGAATATTTTAACTATTTCAAGCCAAAATTGCTTGTCTTAAGAGTTCCACGGTACGATAGTCGTTGCAATATGGATGTGAAACTTTATTGTAATGTTGATCTGATAATTCAGTTGCACATAATGATAAAATAATACTAACAAAATGTACAAATGTCATTTTGTGAAACATGATTAGTGACTGGGCTGAGGAGAAGGGTTTGATTTGATTTATAACGCCATTCTTTTTGGGAACAATAAGCTTCTCCTTGAGCACTAGAAATATCGTTGCAATTCAAAAATTTTAGGCGTATATTTTATTATAAGTTCACCTTCTAAACGATCAGTCGATCACCTAGTATCTCAGTGGATGAAGTCTTGCTGCCTTGTTTTAGGTACATTTTTATTTAGCCTGTGTGTGATGTAAAATATTATCAGCTACATACCCAAATACCACTCGATGTAAGCTGGTGGGTTGCCGTAGCGCGCCTCGCAGACCACAGTGGCTCTCGCACCGGCCGGCACCGTGATATTCTGGTTCGGTAGAATGTGGGTGCCATTGAACAGAATCCGGGGCGATTGCGGCGGCACACGGACTGCTAGCGCCGCGGGGGGACTAGATAGGGCATCCTGAAAAAAAATACATTAAAGTTACTTAGTACTGGTCTAAGATCCCACGATCCCGATTCTATGGTCGACCTTCACCAATCTGTCTGACGGATGAAACTATGAAAATATGAAAGAAAATATGTTCCAGAGCATAAATAAATAGGGTTGCCTAAAGAAAAATGGTCAAGGCTATTTAAAAAAAAAAATTGAAAAAATTTTTTTTCGTCAAATTTCACCGATTTGTCTGACGAACGAAATAAGTTTCAATGGAAAGTATACAACTTGTACAACATAAATCAACTAGGTTGCCTATCTTTTTCTGGTCACTATTATGTGGTTGTCGTGTTTAAAGAGGTGATTTTATATCGATAATGCACTCATCTGTCTGACGCTTGAATTATAAGTACATCAAAATGATGGTAATTTTATTGCAAATACAATGGTAGGGTTGCCTGCGAAAATCCGGTCACAAATAAGGGTAACCACATAATAGTGACCGGAGAAAGATAGGCAACCTCGTTGATTTATGTTGTACAAGTTGTATACTTTCCATTGAAACTTATTTCGTTCTCGGTGAAATATGCCGAAAAAATTTTTTTTCAAATTTTTTTTAAATATAGCCTTGACCATTTTTTTTAGGCAACCCTATTTATTTATGTTCTGGAACATATTTTCTTTCATATTTTCATAGTTTCATCCGTCAGACAAATTGGTGAAGGTCCCATATATGGGGGATCTCCTACTATACTTTTATAGTTGAAGGCACAAAAATTTCATAAGTAACGATCGATTTTTGAGCTATGGACTTCAAAATGTAGTTGTAAGTTACTATTTACAACTAGGTACTCCTAATAGTCCTAATGCACAAGTTTACCAAATCTGTTATGGTATGCCACTGACTAATGTGTTAAATATTTTGTTGCAGAGTAAAAGCGGAACTTACTACAAATGCACAGCCACACAATGCCTACGCACGCAGCCGTGCTATTCATAGGTGTAAATTCGCGTCATATATGTACTATTAATAGTTACTTAGTGGCTGGCTTAGGGTGGAATCACATCTGTCAGCATCGAGCCGCATTTTAAGTATATATGAGAAATTGCTCGTTAGTATGAAAATGCGTACGCGTGCTTTCAGCTTTCTGATGCGTACGCATGCTTTCAGCTTTCCAATGGGTACGCATCTTCATACTAACGAGCAATTTCTCATATATAAAATGCGGCTCAATGCTGATAGATGTGATTCCACCCTTACACGACGCGCGTAGCTTAATTCCACAGTCGGATGCCATCTATAAGTACAATGAACTTTCGTATAAATAAGATTATACTTTATGAAAAAAAAAACATACCTGCACGTCATAGTTGCTCGCGGTGACCTGACACTGCCACTGTCCATCGTCCAAGGCGAGAGTGGCCGCTCGGACCCAGAGCGAGCAGTCGCCTCCCATTGGACTGTTCTCGTTCGCCCATTCGTACTTGCCGCGGTAGATGCCCACTGGCTGCAAAAATACAGAAAAATAAAGTTAACAAATATGAAAGGATATTCTTACAGGTATCGACTGAGCCCTTGAATAAGCTCAACAAGCATCTTGTTTTAGGCACAGAAAACTTTTTATAGAATGATTCAGTTTCTACGTTTAGGGCTGATTTAGACGGCGCGCGAACTCGCATGCGATTTTAGTTCGCGCCCTAAAGTAGCCCTTAGGGCCCCTACCTACCAGCTAATAGATTTTCGTGAGACATGAATATAAATGTACAGTTTAGTTTGGCTAAATGTGAAACATGTGAAAATTCTACTACTATCAAAACTTCTTAAATCTTTGTCCAAATTTCGGGCACAATTCATCGAAACCGAGTGGTGGCCGAAAGTTTCAAAGGAAAATACGAGTACGACAACCCTCTAAATAATTCTCTCTCTAAATTAAACTCTATCATCGCGAGCAAAAACAACTCTGGCTTCAAACTAAAATACAGAACGTACCGAACGCAACTTACACAATCATTATTCTAACAGAAACCGGAATGAACTAAAGTTCAATTTGCATTCCCCAGAGAGTTCTGCATAAAATGCCACGACCTTTATCATACCATCACATTGAGTAATGACAATAGAGTATTATCGTGATCCTATAAATGCTACTGGTGAGGTAGGTAAGGTGACAGGGTAAGAGTAATCAGGCTACAATCCCTAATAGTGGGCTGACGGAAAGTTTCCAAAACTCTAACTTTTCATCAAATTTTTAATAATTCTCAAAATGTCTCTTAATTACCGCAAATTTTGCAGAAGTTTAGCACTTTCCTAACTTTATAGAGAATATTTGGAATTTGCACAATGTAGATCTGCCCACTGTGACTCTGCAGGCTATGAACATACCACCTTTGAAAATTAGTTTTGCGGCTGCCCTAAGTTGGTATCTGAACTCCGTAACTCGGCTAGTTTTTTTACTGTCCGATGTGACTTTTTTAGTTTACCGTAAAAGTTACGAGTATTCATAGGCACACATCAAATGATATTTGGTGAACATAAGTATTACAAAAAAGTCACACATGCTGTACTACTGTTAAGAATAAGTTAAGCTAAGAATAACTATAACTCAAAAAATATGTAACACAAAATTACTTTCATAAGTTAACTGAAGCTTGCATTGCGCATAATACGCTTGCATATATTTTAAATGTGACTCGTCCTAGTTTAGAGTGCATAATTTGCGGGGCTCCAGACATTCACGGTTCGCTTGTGGTTAGCAATTCACATTACACCCGCGATCAATGTGCAGAACCGAGAGAAACCCTGGGGTGTGACCGAGACTCACTTGAGGGAACTTTCCTATTACACTCGTAATTTATGAGAGGTTACATCAATGAAAGTACTCGTAGTCTGGGAAAAATCTAGAGAATTTTTTGGTGCGACTGATAATAAAGTTGTAGGTACTTGTTAATGTTTTTAACCGTAGGGTTTTACGTTCATTTGTAAGACATCCTTAGCAGATCTGCGTATAGAACCGACACAGAGAACCAGTATTTTGCGCCTTGGGTTGTTGTTTTGACAACAAACCATATATAGAAGCGGAACGTGAATCTCGCGACCTAAATGTGTAAGCGCCATGAATTTTATGGAGCTTAAGACGTTTTGATCGCGTGGAACAGGTTACGATTGCGACAATTTCATTATTTGGTATGGCTTCGCTATAGTAATAATAACTCAATGTATAAAACACGGTCAAACTCGATTTGCATCAAAATTTCCTAGTAATATTTAATGTTGCTAGCGTCTATATGTCATGATCGCGAGAGATAAGACTAACTAGGAGTTAAATCTAATCAGACAGACTTAGATAGCTTCTTATAAGTACATTAAGGTACCCATTCATTTTTCAATATCCGGGAGACTGAGCTTTGCTCGAAAAACATATAAAAACTCATAATTGCGCGTTTTCCCAGAGATAAGACCGATTTTTTGTCCCCGAAAACCCCCATATAGCAAATTTCATCGAAATCGTTAGACCCCAAAATAGATTCATCAAAACAGTTATTGTTAGTTAGTCAACAACCTGTGCACAGGGTGAATAGACGTTAAAAACAAATGACAATCGATACGCTGACCCAACGCGAGCGGAACCAAATCAACAGTTAATATCCGCCCGCCGAGTGTTCTGCTAGTTCAGGAGCTTCCGGTAAACATTTTCAATAGGTACCCAGCCAGTTTCCCTTTGGCTGCTAACATTTAATCACATCAAGCAAATTCGGACGGGACAGTATCAAAGGAAAGTTGCCGTAAACTGGTAATCAAAACTGATTTGGTTGAATTATCTTTGAGGATGGTGTTTTCACCGAGTTTCAGAATTTGGTTCGGTTAAAGTGCAGCTTTCCTGGAGATTTACGGGTTAAACAAAATTGGGTTCTAATTTGTTTTTCCTGCTTCTGGAAGCTAAAAACATTAGTGAATCAAAATGTCCTCCATACAATTTATATGTACCTAGGCCAAAATTAGATCAGAGGCAGCTTTTACTAATACGTATAATTGTAAGTCACAGCCAAGAAGTAAGCTACCTCAGGATTTTTTTAGTGCAGAAGAAACGAATTTTCACAAAGCATATATCTGACAAGTAGTTAAATTACAATAAAGATTATTCTAAATAAAATTGTCCCTTGGCCTCAAGAATAATACAAATTACAGCCAAAATCTAGCTAACATTCTCGCCTGGCGGTCCTTTAATGCGGTATCAAATTTTATTTTCAGAATCATAAAGATGCTAAACAGTTTCAACAGATGTTAAGCCCGCTTATTGCCAAACGGATGCGCGAGCGCACAAGTCACGGTCCAAACGAGCGGATATTGCTGAACGGCGCATTGTTCTCGATCGTTATTAATCAAAGAAAATGTCTCTGCGTTGTTTGCGTATGCTCCCGAAAACGATGATTTAAGTGAAAAAGGTCACATGTAGTGTGGATTGTAATGTGTTTATGGTTTTTCGTAGCGGACGGTTACGCACACTGCCCGCGCGAAGGTGAAACTTAGACATATTCCAATCGCTTTTGAAGAACATTCGCTGTAAACCAGTATAAGTTCTATTCCCGCATATTTGTCACAGGTCTTCTGTTTTAATTTATTCCAGGCAACTATTGACCATAGTCTCACTTGATAGTAAAGACAATAAGATGCAAGATAAAGTTTAAAAACAGGATCAATAATGATCTGAGAAGAGAACCTTGAAGAGAACTCAACTTTAAGGTTTTCGGGTATACATGCAGATACAGATAAATATAACATACTGAAACTGTAATCGCGCTTTGTCTTCACACAACTAGACTTTTGGAGAAAGCGGAAGTAAGTAAGAAATAGAAGAAGACTCGAGGTCGCACGATACTGGTGCCAAAGAGGCAATAGATTGTTAAGTGGTATGAAACAAGTCTTGGTAACGCACTGGGGCTTTATTTAATGATGTGATATACTCGCTTCTGATCTCCGTAACCTGAATTCGCTTTGTCGGACTACAAAAGGATGCGGGAATCGGTTAGCTATATAGATCCCTTGATGTGGACTGTTTAATGTGGTAAATACTGGGTCTGGGCGGGGATTTGGGTAATCATACCGTTTTCCGGGAGTTTGCGAGCCATTTTAGGAACGTAACGGCCGTTTAAGTGATCATTTGGTATTGTATACGGTTTCTCCGACGTTTTAATATAACAATTGAAACGTATCTATATATCGTGCTTAAGCCGTATTTAAGTCATCATTGAGTGACTTGACGGTATAAACAATAATTACTTCTTTTTGTAAATTACATACCGTAGTACCTACTTTTTGTTGCGAGTTGCCAGTCGATTAAAAAATCTTATGAAAAACACTATTACAATTTGAAAAGATGGAGGATCTTGTATTTTATGAATATACTGAAAGTTCTACCTTATATAAAGACAATTCTCTGATAAATGATAATGCCGCTTAATGATATCACTCCCAAAGCTTATGAAATGAGGAGTGCCGAAAATCAAAGATTTAACTAAGTATGTATTTCCTTAATAAACCGATATCAGCAATCTAAGTAGCCAACAATGGCTACTAACTACCTACTTGGGAATAAATCTTCCATGACAATCGCTATCATAGCGTGATTAATGAACATCGGATCAAAATTAATGGTTTCTAAGCTTTTTATCCTACCAATATTACCAATTAAGCAGAATGTTTATTTACAAAGGTATACCTACTTGGCTATTGTATTCAAACATATTCAACATAATAAGATCCGGCATCTTATATGTATCTATAGACAATCTATATCCCTTCGGGATGTTTCATATATGTGACAGTTGGTCTCAATAGCCATTTACAATAAATGAAGAGCGCCTTTTAAATCGGAGGGCTTGGGTTCAATTCCGTACTCGAATGAGTTCCGCGGAACATTGCGGAACTTATTTCCGAAATACATTTAATTTATGTATACCTACCCCTAGATTTTCCGCAAAAGAAAATATTCCAATATATTAGGTTTATATGGCCACGCAATATCTGGATCCTCGAATAATATAACAGCTTTAGATGTGAATGGAAATATGTTAGAAAGAGTTAAGTATATTAATACCTACCTCGATTTTAAAGATTAGACCATTTGTTAGTCAGAAATATCGAAAATAGATTACTCTAACATAAACTACCTACCTATATCAGACGTACCTACATAACGCACGTTTATAAAGCTTACCAGTGACAATAATTTATTCTGCGACCATATACCTATACTCGTAAAGCCGATTTCATCCGCATTTCGGCTCAGCGTCGCGTGCAAACTAAGCACTTAAATTATTTCAAACCTAAGTTTTAACGTTCCTAAATATTTCAGGCAAGAGCTCGTTTTGACTGTCATATAACTCAAATTAAATTCAGAGTTTGGTGCATTTCCTAATTCTAGTTAGCATTAGAACAATGTATGACGGGCACGTCTAGTTTAATTTTAGGTGCCTTATGACGTACTAAAATAACTCATTGCGTACTGCCGCTAGTTAAATGCGAGCCGTGAAATGTTCAACAAAACATTCCATAAATTAACTCAATGTTGAGGTAAGTTTTGAAATGGTTGATGTACCTTTGTTTATTAGAAACCTAGGCTCCGCGGGGAATCTTACCACAGGGCTAATTAGTTGGAACAAACTGTGGATATTTATAGTATAATATTAATAATGCTTATCTTATGACAGTCTCATTTTAGCATAAGAAGAAAGACGTACGGTGTAATTTTAGTGTGCATCTATCAATGCAATATTTAAAAATTATTAACGAATTTTTAACTTGATCCATTTCGCCTCTGTCTACACTTTGACTGGAAAACCATTAACGACCATTGTATTGTGACGTGGCATTAATTTCGTGACAATCACATGCCATCATTATCACTTTTCAATAATAAAAACAAATCACTATTCATTAGGGGGCTGCCATCCACCAACCCACACATATATACCTACTTCCGTAAACACACGTTAAGCTTACAAATATACTTAACACCCCTCTGTTTGCATAAATTCTTGCTTTGAAGTACCTGAGGATTAATTTTATCCCCTGCAACTACAGTTTGGACTAGTTTGGAGTGTTAGTGACATTTTCGGTAGTGACATTGTAAAAATATTATTAAAAGCGTTTGGAATTTTTATCTCTATTAGGTACGGTTTTATTTGTATAGCAACCCTACCTTTTGCAAGTCGATTGACATATCGGCAAAGTTTTGATACTACAGTGGCCAGCCAATATAAGTATAATATCGTAGCTATTACCTTCCCTTCTTTTCTTTTATTTTTTAGCTTTTCTTTTTCCCTTTTTAAAAATTTCGTAAAATACAAATGGTAAAAGAGAATCAAACCCCGCGCGGAAATCGCCCAGCTTATTAATTTACCTTTCATAAACAGCATTAAATCGATTCATCCATTGTTTGTTTATTTTTCTATTTAACTTACTCCTCTCAATAACGTGACTAAAAAATCACACAGCGTTATTAGACTCCATTTAATTAATCCATAACAAAAGAGTTCCCAAGCCTAAACATTGGGCAATAATTATTGCCTTGACATAACGTTGCATTGCTGTGTTTCTATATTTTTTACATACCATTCATGCAGGGGAAAGTGACACTATAAACTTGCACATTACGATATCAGTAAAGAAACTGTTTCGTCATGCATTAATCATTGCTAACATGTGTGTGAACCTGTGCCGGGTTGAACCAAATGTTGGCCCACACATGGCCAACATTTGGTTCAAGCCGGCGTGGCTTAAATATTGGTGTCGTTAACTTAAGATGAGATTAATGAAGACGTTTTGATCGTGTAATAGTCATAATAGGCGATTAGCTTGTGTTTTTTGTTCGTGATCGTGGTAAGGATAGTCGATGTCCAGGCATATTGGGAAAAAGCCAGTTAATACCTTAAGGCAGCGTAGGGGAAGGTTCTTAATATAGGACTGGATACATTGTACCTAGTTAATATTTTTTAGGTTCGAATTGCTACGGTAGTTGCTAGTAGTCGTTACAAAACTGACCATCAATGTTAACGCATGTGTTTTTTGCCAAAGTGTGATACAATAACAAACAACAAAACATAATAACAACAGAACATTGGTCACGATCCTCAGTAATGAGAGACCGACAAAGATGAAGACGAACATTGGTTAGAATCAACAACACAGCTTAAAATAAAAATATATACTAATAAACTCAAAATAATGTGCTTCGGCGGTCTTTCATTACCCTTGGCTACATAAATAATTCTCCTTATTTATTCGCGGAACGTTAATTGTAATACGAAGCTCATCTAATCTTCATTATAATCAAACTCTACGTATAATTTTAAGCTCAAAACAAAAGCTACACCAATCACCATGTTTAGCCTTCGCTCTATAGGTACGGCTTTCGAAACGTAATTATAGCCCCAGAGGATACACGCGTATTTGATAGCACAAAGGACAATAGCATAATATATGATGAGTAATCACACTAATCAGGAATATGTGGGAAGCAACAACAATACACGCATGCCGTTGAACGAGGCCTCTGTATATCGAATTGCTTAGAGATGAGCGATGTTTTTGTGTATGAAATTAATTACTTTTTTATGTCGTGTTTATTTGAAGTCACAAAATAAAAATACTAATACAAATCAAAACGCCCGTTATAGCTGTATTTAAATTAATGTTAAGATACCTATATCTATTGAATCTTAAAGTGAGGTATACTCGTAAATGTCCAATTTTTGGTAATTTGGGCTAACATGTGTTTGACGACCGGTCTGGCCTAGTGGGTACTAGTGACCCTGCCTGTGAAGCCGATGGTCCTGGGTTCGAATCCCAGTAAGGGCATTTATTTGTATGATGATACAGATATTTGTTCATGGGTGTTTTCTATGTATTTAAGTATTTGTATATTATATATATCGTTGTCTGAGTACCCACAACACAAGCCTTCTTGAGCTTACTGTGGGACTTAGTCAATCTGTGTAAGAATGTCCTATAATATTTATTTATTTATTATTATTTTATTATTTATTTATGTGTAATCGCATTTAGTAGATATATTAATAGTTTGAAACCTAAACTAGTGACATCACTAGATAGGTACCTAACTATATGGTTAAAGTAAGACCAAGAAAAGTCTGCAGCGGATTTGATGCCCACGCAGTGCACGTGTCATTTAGACTTCATAATTTCATAGACGTTTGACGTTTAAAATAACACGTGCACTGGCTATCAAATCCACTGCAGACTTTTCATGGACTGACTCTGTATAAAATCGTTCAATAGACAATCCAATAGAAGATTTGGCAAGAAATGAGCAGCCTGCATAGGTACATATTTAAGAGGTGTCATTTTCAAGTAAGTATGTAGGTAGGTAGGTAGGTAGTTACCTGGTCTAGTGAACAATAAACTGTTAGGCAATATATTTTTACTTCCACCGATTTGATTTTTACAATGTATATATAGGTAAACTAAAGATTAACACAAAATACTAAGCTCTCATCATTACTAATTCTAACAACGAATTCATCAAAATACTCTGCAACAAGCAGATATTGTAGCTGAACTTATGCATTAAATGCTAATCCATGTACAATGTGGTTGTGGGCACGTAGGCAGTACGCGACGTATAATTTAAAGCAAACTTCCCATCCTTCATGATGGCCATCGGGACATTCCTTCGACAATCGGCGTCATGCACAATGGTGGGATCGGCGCGCTTTGTGCCGATATCAGACCGTGCGTGTTGCGCGAGCGCAGGAGAACTTGGTTCTCGAAACGACCAGTGTAACGTGACATCGAGGTTCAATCATTTCGAACAGAGTGATCAGTGATCACACAATTTTTGCTTCTATATTGAAACTTCAGGTCTAATTGTCGTCGCCACCATAAGTCATATTATGGTGCTTCTCGGGCTGGGCGCTTTTCTGCTTGAATCTTAGAGTTAGACGCGCATTGCCTTAATTATTAAATTAAGGCAATTAATTAATTAATTAATTGCCTTAATTATTATTATTTAATTGCCTGAAACAAGTCCACTGCTTATGTGGCCCTCGACTGGATCGACAAGCAACAAGGCTATCAAGATCATCTCTCACGAAAATTCTCCCTAGTAAAATAGCGGAGACCCAAATTTATCGCACAACTATGATAGGTAAGCGACACAGACAAAACATCCTCCAGACTGAACATAGTCGCGCTACCCCCTCTGCCACGCATACGGTAATTTTACTGCATGTTCGAGTCGAAAGTGTCTTTGTGTGACGTCCGTGTCTTTGAACGGACCAATCACGGCACGGGACTTCGCTCACCTCGTCCCGCCCACCCCCGCATGTTTGGCATCATCGGTTGCATGATATAATTGCTCTAAACTCGGTCTAGAGGATTCCTAGTCTAATATGGTAAGCGATGAGCACACGTATAGTCAGAGGGGAGACACTCCTGACTTCGGTCGAACTCGGCACCGTTCGGCTGAGCATTGCTCTGAGCAATTATTAGGGTTGGCACCACTTGACTTCTTTGTGCGTGCATGACCACAGATAAGATAATCACTTGAATTTTGACAACCCTAAATAGCCGAAAGGGATAGTGCTATATATTAGAAAGGGATAGCATGATTCGACCCTGAATCGCTGTCAAACTTCGGGTTTGTAGGAAGTGTCCTTTCTGTACGGTAGTACTATTATTTCTTCTGTGGTATAGTCCGAACACGAGATCCGGAGGAAATAAATTGTCACCCCGCTTGACCCCATGCCAAATATCCAACCACAGCCTACTCCCGCTTCTTCGGGCCCCGAACCAACGGTCTTCCGTGTTCAAACTGGGGGCCTAGCTAAGATTACAATCGAAGGGATGTTTACAAAAACAACATAACTGACTACACTGGTTGACACCTGAAACGATTAACAATGTTCTTAAAAAAGTGTCAACCACTCTAAGCAGTTATGTTGTTATTGTAAACCTCCCTTCAATCGTACAGTCGCCATCAGATATATCGGAGCAGCCAAGGTGTTCACAAATATCTGAACACGCCTCTATTGTCAAGGCATTAGAGTGCGCGTTCAGATATTGTGAACACCTTGGCCGCTGCGATATATCTGATAGCGACTGTACATCGACAAACGCACAAACGAATAGAAAAAATGTGCCAGGATGACAGATGCTACAAAAAGTCACGTGATGACGTGACTATTTCCATCGTTATTAATGTTTCGATTGGCGTTTTTCTATCAACGAAGACAATGAGATGATTGGCTCCTGTATATTGAGGCTCGTGCTCGGTCCGCAATTGGAATGACGTCTGCTTCATGTCGATTTACGATTATAAAGCTACGAGAACCAAGGACGAATGCTTTATGGTAGGTGCCTTTTTTATACCTAATTGAGACATGTTTCTATACTCATTTGCATAGATACCAACCAAACGTTAATGTAATCTTTAAAGGTGTGGTTTATGATTCGTTATTGTGTGTAACATTTTAGCGGATAGCAAAATAAATATCAGTAAGGGTAACATTCCATTTCTGACCGCAACTGCACTGAGTACGAACGCGTCGGTGTTATTGTCAATTTCCATAGTAAAATGATTGGTATAGTGCTGCTGTCGTTGGAAATGGACTGTCACCTTAAAACAGAAATGTGAATACTGACAACAACATTTTTTTTTCTAAGAATTAAGTAATTAGTCTGCCACATTTCCTGTATTTAATAATGTTTAAAATATCGTCTTACGATAACGTTTCCCGTTACCCCTTAAAACATTTTGTTATCAGCCGCTAAAGTAACAATTAAGTAATTCAGTGTGTACTGAATTCGATAAACTCAAAAATTAAAAAAAAAATGTAGGGATGTAACGATACCGATACCGATACGATATATCGGCCGATATAATCGGCAGACCGATATATCGGCATCGCCGATTTAAATTTAGCCGATATTACAGTTTGAAAAGCGCGCGAAACGAATATAATATAATATATAATAATTTGAATACACTTTGTTTCCATAACAAATAACCCTCCTTTTGCGTTGCCGTAATCGGGTAAAAACTACCTAAAGTGAACTATAATTACTGATTTGGATTTACTTTTGCATTGATTGCTTGGTGGTTACCTAAATAAATGTTTTCTTTGATTTTGGTTTTACAGTTTTTCACACTTCACAAAATTGAGTGTCTATTAATACATATGTATGTTTTATGCATAATAAGTATATAATTCCTTACTTGTTATATCTATTAGCTAACTACTGTGCCATTGATATCGGTATCTGTATCGGTATCGCCGATTATTTACTTCACAAATCGGTATCGGTATCGTATCGGCAAAATCATGTATCGTTACATCCCTAAAAAAATGTATAACATAAACCATAAAAAAAGAAATTTAGAACATAATACCCTTAAAAAAATAAAACAGAGAAGTTTTAATCTGAGGTACTTAATAGTTAAACTTAAAATTACCAAAATCACCTTTCTAACCTTAGGTACTCGACAGTGACACTGAATTTATCTAAATCGCGATAGGCCTCGAACTTCTTAACAAGAACGTAGATAGGTTCAAGCCACTTCTTTCCGTATTCTTAAATGTGTATTTTAAGTGGCATAATGATATCAAAAACGTTTTATACCAAGCCTTTACCAATTTAAAAGCACGTGCAACTTAGGTACTGTACAAAAGCGCGATGTAGGTACTTTTATTCATATTGAGTTCCATATATTTGAAGTAAACTTCTTAAAGAATATGAGCTCATAATATTTGAACAACAACATAGCTCTATTATTTCTTTTCACCGTAACTTAGCTCCGTCGGAACGACGTAGGGTGGAAGCTGTTTGTTTGCTTGTATGTTTGAGGGTTTGAGCGTACAAATTATGTTTCCCATTATACCCAAGACGGATTCAGCTTTTTAGTTGTGGCTGGTAAAAGATTGCAATGGTTTTTATTAAAAGGTTTTAATTGAACAGATGATAGTACAATAATTTAGTCATGGAATTTTAAATTTAAATATTTCTAAATGTGACCCCAGTAAAGTACAGCACGGAAACGGGAAACTGTCAAGGAACAGTCATATTTTCAACTCTTGCAAATTGCCCGTCCTTATTGGATTCTAAATTCTACAGATCGAATAAAGACCCGGTTTCCGTTTTATTGGCTCCGTTCAGACTTCCATTATTTTGTAGTCAAGGACGAATTGAGATTCAACACCGTTTCAAAATGATGTGATAAAAGCATTGTATTGTCGCTTTAAAAGTATTTTGGTGTTGTCACAAAGTTGAATAAATTTATTTTTAAAGAATCAAAGCGTAGAAAATAAATGAGATAATAAGATAAGTATCTAATGGACGGAGCACAGGTAATATATAAAGTTACGAAATCATATTCGATGTGATAATTCAGTTCTCTGGTATTAAAAAGTTCTCGCGGAAACGTAAAACACATACATAATGTAACGCAAAGAATTTCCAAGTAAGAACTTAGAAGAAATCTGTGTTGTAAAAAAGGATAAAGGTGCGGAAATTCCAATCAAAAGTTTTCCAATTTATAACTCTACGTTACAGATGAAATATATTGATGGCAGTTACACTTCCCACCCCACGCATTTTTTAAAACTCGAATTAATCTTGCGAAAGAAACCGACCTCGTATAAAAAGAAATAAGCAGCGCTGTAGCTTACATCGAAAATAATAAGCCTCCTTAATCCGACGACGGTTCCGATTCACATCGTAAACTCAACGAGTGCTCAAGAGCCCTCCCCATTCATTTCAAACAACGAGCCATTGAATATGAAAGGATCGATCATGAACATCACTATCGCATATTAACATCGCTAATGTACTTGAGAACTCCACAGAAGAAGGCCTCATTCAAAATGCAGAGCTTAAAATAAAAGCAAGAAATCGTAGACCGCACCTGCGGTGTCGGAATAATATTGAAATACGAATTTAACTCAGGGGTTTCCTATTTCGACTAAGGTTTTGTTCTATACTAATCGGTTCAGTCATTCAATTCACATTTAGCATATGGATTATTGCAAAAACAAAACGTGCGGCTTAGCCGGTCTGGGTCTGAAAGCCCTTTCAAATCGCCGCCTATTGATGTATCAAGGCATAGCAACGCGTCAAGCAGACGACATGAGAATATATTAGACTGTATAGTCACGAACGAAGCAAATTATGTAGATCTTTTATAGTAGACATTATACTTATTATGTTTCAACATGCGAGTCAAATCTTGTGGGGTCTTAAGTTGTCATAATGTTCTAGAGTGCAATGAGTTATAGAGAACGGGCCAAGTTTTTAAGTGTTGTACGACTCCAGAAATAGCAAGTCTAGTTTGGGAAAATACAAATGAGGGTAAAGTGTGTTTATGCAGAAATCCGTGTGCACTGAGTGTTTAAGGCATTAGCATGAGATTTGCATAAAGCACTAAGTTTATCTTTTGGGAGCGTAGGGTACGGTTCTGCAGCTATAAGCTTAAGTTAATTATTTTTTTACCAAGATGTTACTTAAGCTTACATATTTTAGTTTAACTAAGGCGAACCAAAATGCCGTTGCAATATATAATTTAGGTAGGTATTCCTATTACGTGATTTAGGTACTCAATAGAGTTTGATATAGTAGAGCCAATATCAGGTGAACATTTCTGCTTAGGCTGGTGAAGTGAAAAAAGTTTCCCGGATATTAGTTTGACTATAAATCAGGAGTCAACCAATTCAGTTTTATTGCAGAGTAGTATAATATTTAAAATAATATTCAGTTAGCTTTCAAAAAAGAGGAAGTTATTCATGAAAAATATCCGTGCCGGCTTTAAAAGCTTTCAAAGCCATTTTAAAACCTATGACAAATATATTTTTATTTATTTAAGAACATGTTTGGACGAAACAGATTTTACCAGTTGCAAACGTTATTTTCTAACTATAAAATCAACATATAAAAATATACATGTTTGCACATGCACATAGGTAAGGTGATTTTAATTTGTGTATCCCATCCATTGAGACTAAGGGCTCTAAGGATACACAAAAACAGAATAATTATTGTTATAATATAAATAAATAACGCGCATCAGCTATTTATTATAGTATCGCCCAAAAAACCTTTACGTTGTTATCAAAGAGGATCAGTAGGTACAAACCATTAAAATTATTCGCCTCGGCAATCGTTCTGTTTGCGAGTCACCGTGGTGACATCTCTTTTGTTTAACGTGGAAGCCAAATGCAGGATAGATTATCGAAGCGTACGATTTTAATCGTAGTTGGTGCTTTATTTCTGTAAATTTAATGAAACCTGTGTTGTGTGTACAATAAAGTGATTACTACTACCACAGAATAAATAATAGTACTAAGTACAGAAGACTCACTCTCTAACAAAACGCGTCTGTTACGATCAGCACAGATATGGCCGCTAGGTGGCGACAGCGCCACGCGCGGCTTATGGCAAACCCCAAAATTGGGGCCGAACGGATGTATATACTTTTAGCTACCTGTAGCAAAGCGACGAAATCGCGGAGTGAGACACTCCTGCTACTACTAAAATCGTATATTACTGTTATTTTTCGACATAATGTCAACGTTCCGTCAACTATTCCGTCAAGGAGCGTAAAGTCAGACCGTAAAAAGTCTGCAGCGATTTTGATAGCCCACGCAGTGCAAGTGTCATTTTAAACGTCAAACTTCTATGAAATTGTGACGTATACATAACACTTACACTGCGTGGGCTATCAAATCCGCTGCAGACTTTTATTGGTGCGACTATAGGTACCTATATTTCTTTAATTTTCAAATGTAGAAATAAATAGTTATTTATACAACAAGAGATCAAAGTTTGATATTTCTTCGAGTGCTTATTTTGAGTCCCGTGCAAGCGAAAGATTCTATAATATATTCACGAGCGTAGCGACATGTTGAAATGCTATTTGACTATAAAGGTCACTTGAATGTCATTTTGTCTCACTCAGTGAGCAAAATCGCTTTTTGATCACTGTTTTTAAGAAGCAAAGTACCCTTGTTCAAGCTGCTGAGGTGATAAAACTATTTGCTTTTGATTGATGCTGAAACTAAAAGCAATCGATGCTTTATTGTCGATGATATTATCAATTTTGTTCGTTATTCAAGTGAAACGCTAGTGGACGGAATATCTCCCATGACGGAATTAGCCACATTGACTTTATCAATATCCTAAGGGACCTAAGGCATGCTCAAATACGCAAGTCAACTAAGCATTTCAATTCTTCGGCCGTCCAAAATGTCAGTTATTTCATAAAAGCTATCGCCCGCGATCGATATTTCCCAACGTCTTACACCGTACAACACATCTCCGATGTTCTGTGCCCTTTGAAATCAATTCTAAAGGCCTCAACCGTCATCCCGATCCATATCGGTGCATTCTCATGCATTAACTCATCGATTGGCCTTTATCATTAATATCTTTTTGTTTCCAGCGTACCTGTCTAAGAGTGCGCAAAAAGACGAATGAGTCAGCATTGATGCTCTTATCAGATGGTAATGACTAATGGACTGTAATATATGCACTGAGAGAAAAATACTGTTGAGCTAACAATAAAACTTTAACGCCACACAACCCACATTGTTACATTGCTATTGAGTTAACGTTTTTATTGTCGCCAGTTTATTGTTGATATAACAACATTCTGCAACAACTTTTACAATTGTCCAGAACACAATGTCTATTAACAATGTATACAACGTTGTCATAAAGTCAAAACAAATTTTGTGATTAATTGTTGTCACTCTGACAACAAAAAACTTTGTTAATTTGACAGTAGAGCTGTGTCACTGTAGCAATGTGTACAACGTTGTCATATAATCAAAACAAGTTTTGTGACATATTGTTGTCAGTGTGACAACAAAGATGTTGTCGATTTGGCTGCAAAACTGTGTCACTTTAGCAATATTTTGTGTGATACGCATATATTGTTGTCAGTATGACAACATAAATGTTGTTGATTTGGCTGCAAAACTGTGTCACTATAGCAATATTTTGTGTGATACGCATATATTGTTGTCAGACTGACAACATGAATGTTGTCGAATTGGCTATATAACTGTGTCACTACAGCAATATGTTGTGTGATACGCATATATTGTTGTCAGTCTGACAACATAAATGTTGTCGATTTGGCTGCAAAACTGTGTCACTTTAGCAATATTTTGTGTGATACGCATATATTGTTGTCAGACTGACAACATAATTGTTGTCGATTTTGCTACATAACTGTGTCACTATAGCAATATGTTGTGTGACACGCATATATTGTTGTCAGTCTGACAAAATAAATGTTGTCGATTTGGCTATATAACTGTGTCACTATAGCAATATGTTGTGTGGCACGCATATATTGTTGTCAGACTGACAACAAAAATGTTGTCGATTTGGCTGCAAAACTGTGCCACTAAAGCAATATGTTGTGTGGCACGCATATATTGTTGTCAGTCTGGCAACATAAATGTTGTCGATTTGGCTACATAACTGTGTCACTATAGCAATATGTTGTGTGGCACGCATATATTGTTGTCAGACTGACAATAAAAATGTTGTCGATTTGGCTGCAAAACTGTGCCACTATAGCAATATGTTATGTGACACGCATATATTGTTGTCAGCCTGACAACATAAATGTTGTCTATTTGGCAGCGGACGGTGTTACTGTAGCGATACATTGTGAGACACACTAAATGTATTGAATATATCAATATCAATATATTAATATATTCAATATATCGTCAGGTGACAAGCAAAAGTCACTAATTACAAAATAAAATAAACAAAAATCGACCTTGTTTTAGTACTAATATGGTTCACTATGGCTATGAACTTGTGGTGGTAATTAGTGAGTTTTGCTTGTCACCTGACGATATTATGTGTGTCGCACAATGTATCGTTACAGTGACACAGCTCCGCTGCCAAATAGACAAGATTTATGATGTCAGACTGTCAACAATATATACGTGTCATACAAAATATTGCTATAATGACACAGTTTTGCAGCCAAACCGACAACATTTTTGTTGTTAGAGTGACAACAATATATGCGTGTCACACAACATATTGTTATAGTGATACAGTTATGTAGCCATATCGACAACATTTATGTTGTCAGAGTGACAACAATATATGCGTGTCACACAACATATTGCTATAGTGATACAGTTTTGCAGTCACAGATCTGCTGTAAAATTGACAACATTTTTGTTTTCAGAGTGCCTCTTAACACAGGTATTTGTTACTTAAAAAGAGGCGCCAACACACAATTGTATAAGTAATTCTAAAACCGAATAAACATTTTTTCATTTTCATTTTTAATTTTCAGTGACAACAATATTATATTATGTGTGTCTCACAACGTATTGCTACAGTGATACAATACTTATACCTATATTATGTGAGAGCAAGCTACTTTTTAATATGCCAGCAACTGTAATTAATACCAATAACATGTTTTGCTAAGCTGTCCACACTGATCTGTGAACACAGCATTTAGTTAGCTATTCCAACAAATCTGTTGGTGCTACCCTATCAATAGTCACTCACTCTTCAGACTGTCATCATAGCGATGAGAAAAAGGCAGCTTAAATTATAAAATGTATGAAAAAGTATTCTTCAAAAATCATGCAAGTTGTTTAGTTTTGTGTTATGCCTTAGATATGAACAATACTTAATACATTTTTTTTAATATATACTTTCGCAAATAGCATTATTCATTAAGGTACCTAATAAACTTTTTAAATCTGACAGATAAATAACAAACACTGAATAGCCTTTAATCCTGAATGAGAGCCTGAATCTACATTATCAGACAGTGAAATAAACAAAATATATATCTTGCAATATTTTAAAGGATTATTCATAATTTTAGCTACTATAGCTATAACAGCGCTTTCTGTTCATGGATACAACTACTAGCGCAGACAAGCGGAAGTCTCTTTCTAGCAGAAGACGATAGAAAGAGACTTCCGCTTGTAAATTGTAACTTACAGCTAGCCCCCTTATAATATCGGCCCCTGAAGACGTTTGGTAAGGTAGGCACAACTGCCGGCCTAGCCAAGGTTACAATCGCTATCGCTTCGACAGCGAAAAGCATTATGTCTCTCTATCACTCTTCCATATTAGTGTGACAGTAACAGTTGCGTTTCGATCGCAACGGAGCGTAAGCGATTGGCATCTTGGCTACGTGGCCTGGTTAGTTGCAATAGATAGCTAAAATACTATGTTTACAGAGTTGACAGCTTAAAACAACGCGACGTTATGTAATGACTAAAACAATTACTTACATTACTAGAAACTATTTAAATAAAACAATTAATTGGCGGTGATTAAAAAGAAATTTGCCCTCTATGTTCTATGTTCTAGGAGGGAAATGCAAAAATAGTGAATAAAACATTAACTTGTACATTCATGTGTATTTATTTCAAAGATACTTTTACTAATCACTAAGTAATTAGGTAACAGCAGTTGAGGCTCCAGGCCTCTAGAAAATAACATAACATGGTCCTTTGTTACATGTACCTACCTACAATATTACCGACCTCAAATAACAGCACATTCAAAAATATAAAAAGCGTTTTTTGGACCACTCTAAAGTCCACATAGATAATAATAATAATTTTCTTTATTAAGGCTTCGGCACATTAAAAAGCAAGGCAGAAACAGCGCGGGGCGGCGCAGTTTGAGAGCTGAGCTGAGTTGAGCGACTTGCGACGGCGGCAGCGACAACCATAGGTGGGAACGAAAGGTCCGATCGCTGTTTCGCTCCAACCTATGGTTATCGCTGCCGCCGTCGCAAAGCACTGAATGTCGTGGCCGAGCCGAAAGGGTTGTTGCTAATTGAAAAACAACGGAAACGTATGAGCTGAGTGTCAGCTTTAGTTTATTTAGACCATACATTTGCGTTGTTTTCCGGATTGGGTTGAAGTTATACAATGACGTCAATGACCCTGTGGGGCCGCGCAAACTGTCATAATGGCTGTAGTAATAAAGCGGGTCAAACGCGGTTGCGGACAGTTGCGTTTTTAAGGGTTGATTTCCTGCTAACGCTGGTATCGGTCAAGCGGACCAATAAATAATGTTGTAGGTATGGGACACCGCACAGCGATACTCATGTCTGCGCGGCAGATCTATCAGCGTCGCTTTGCGGCGTTTCATAGAGCATTGTGCTTATTCCTGCATGTGACCGACGCGTCAGAGACCAACATCAGCGTGTATAGGAGGAATGGTTTATTAGTACAGCGGCGAAACTGCTTTCAATATGCCGGAACCTTTAATGGGAACAGTAACAGTAGTAATGAGTACACTTAATTACATTACAATGGCTTACGCAAAAAACATATTTCATAGTCAGCCCACCATGACTCATATTGATGAGATTGCAAGGAAAATGATACTGCATAGTGTCATAATCAAGATATACGGGCTCATCTTCGGAAGGAGCATCTTGATCACGGTATGCAAAGTAATGATCATCAAAGTTGTAACTTATTTATGATAAAAAGCCATGTGCTTCCTCAACCGAATAAAACTGCCAAAGGAAGTGTTGCATACCTACCGCACAAGTAGTCATTTTCCTTTTTTCTACAATATTCGTGCAAAGAAAGTGTAGCTGCTTTATCCCCTTGGACGTCAAGAACGCCGTGTTAATGTCAACGCAACTGTATCAAGCTAGGTATTATCAAATAAGGTTTATTAGTAAATTAGTTTAATGGCGCGAGACACTTATCAAAAGGCGTTTAAAAGTTTGATCAAGCGAATTTAATAGCGAAAGTAGTTCTCTTAATGGAACTCCTTCAGAGTCAAACTTAGATTTCATCTGAAATATGGCCCGTTGGATAAACATCCAACAAGGTGCAGCTACCTTAGGGTACGCTAAGTCCAATGCCCAGTATAAATTATACGTCACCTTTATAGTATGTATGTATGTATGTATTTACTTTATTGTACATAGAAATATAAACACGAGAAACACAGTTACAGAGTCAATTAAATACAACAAAGGCGAACTTATCCCTGAATGGGATCTCTTCCAGTTAACCTTTGAGGAAATGAGTGACAAGTATAGTCTCACAATACTTGGTATCTTAGCCCTCCAGCAGTGGTAACAATTTCATACGTGTGTATATTAGCCCATGAAGGTCCGACCGCAAGTATGTGTGGTTGATTCTATGCCTTTTGAGAGGTTGAATGCCTCTTGTTGAGGGCAATATGTGGCAATCTCTGACGCTGCTGCAACGCGCGCCAGGAAACCAGTGCTTGCCTCGTGCCTTGACAGCCTCCACACTTTTTTTTTTCGGTACTGCGATAGTGTGCATTTGCCGGAGCAAAGCAACAATTCCCAGCAACGCGGTTGAATTTGCTTGTTCCTCACCAACTGCAAAACAATCAAATGCAACCATTTATAATACATTACCTATACATATATTATGACCAATAGCTTAACTTTCATGCTGGGCTGAGAGACAAAGATAAACATAGAATGTTCCAGCTGCTTTACCTACTGCATACCTACTGTAAAAATCAGTAAAGGGACATGGATTGGACCGTGGGCGATAGACTGATAACCTGTCACCGCGTGCCGATTTTGATGATATCATAAGCCTCAAAACTTTGTCAAAAGTGGCATGATGTGACCTCTAACGCTCTGTCTACCACTCTACCCCATCCGGGAATATAGGCGTGATTATGTCTGTGTGTGTGTGTGTGTGTGTGTGTGTGTGTATGAGCATTCAATATGGAAAATTTAGTTTATATTTATAGTTCACAATCCTATTGTGAAAATTAAAAATTCCATAATCACAAAAATTACCAAAATATCGCTTAGGGGACACTTGGACTCGAACTTAGCTGGCAACGTTGCGTTTTTAGTGATTTCAAGACTGAAAAGTGTTTTAATAAAAAAAAAAGACAGATTTTCCATTTTAACGCGGAATATCCTCTTAAGACTAATGAAAACAGTTTTTACCTTTGGTTCGAAGTATCCTTCCCTATTATAATCTTGCAACGCCTGTGGAGGCTGTGGAGGCTGCACAGGTGTGGCCGGTATCGTAGGTGGTTGCACAGGTGTGATCTGTTGTATAGTGGGCTGTACACTTGGTCTGATCTCTAATGGAGTACCCTGAAAAAAAAAATGTTAAGTAGGTACAGTCACCGGCAGAAATATCTGCCAAGCTGTTCAAATGATTTAAAATCTTTACCCACCAAATTTCCGTTACCCACCCAGAATTCTTTTTTTAAGGATTAAGATTCAAAATACATACCTCAAGAGTTCCATTTGGTCCTAGAATTAATATACTTTGCCTTTTAGGCAAAGCTACTGGCACTGGGCTGCTACATGCGCTGGACGTTGGAGAGAACAGTCCGGGGTCATTCATAAAAGGGGCGTTCTGAAAAAAAGAAACAATTTTAAGAATTCTGTATTATGCTTAAATTTTATTTATTTTCTCAAAAGAAATTGTACATTTCACTTCATGAGAATATATACTTACTTATTAAAATAAAAATAAATCAGTGAGCATCGCAAGTTATACAAAACAAACAAACCCAAAACCAAAAACAATAACAAATTAAATTAAATTAAGACTTTTTTGTCACAATAACAAGTAAATAGAGTCTGTGCGGAAAGAGAAGAGTCGTGAAATGTAGGGGAGCCCATACATTTCACGACTCTTCTCCTTCCGCACAGACCCTAGCAGGTGGCATTATAAAAGTCCAGAAACTTACACGTAAAATGCAGTTAACAAGCTCATTTTAAAGAAAATCCATTAATACAAAACTTGTTATTTCAAATTTTAAATCTTTTATATTTTTTACATAACTCGTAGAACCGATGGTGAGTGGCGACCGTGTCTACGGAGCTGTCATTAAGGTAGCGAGACTGAACGCAGTCACCACATTATATAGTTACATAAATACGTCAAGGTGTCAGGATTATTTATGTACCTACCTGCCAACCAAGGTAGCTGTTGTCGTGAAACGTGTGATAATAGGCGTGTAATCGTGATATGCCAAATATGATATGGTCTTATGCTGATATCCTAATATGGGCCGCTTAACTAAAGATACATATATCTCACGTCTATTGCGAAAGTTTTAAATATAATAAAGATACTTACTTAAAATGTCCTCCTCTGCTATGAAGAAGCGCCTGTCGAAGTGTCACCTTGGGATCGCGGCGAGGCGAGGTCCGCGGCGATGGAGCACGGCACGGCACGTGGGGCGGCCTACGCGGGAGCTCAGGGCCCACCGCTTGGCTTCGCGCCACCGCTGCAGCACCCCAGCCTCGGGCGCATCAGAGCCACACGCCTGGGAACCCTAACCCTACGGGGAGCTCGAAGATGCCTATCGGCGCCTTCCATAGGCGCATGGCGGCAGCCTCCTATCTATTCAAGCGATAGCGCCATAACCTTCAGCCTACTCTCGAGTAGATGGCGATCTAACAGTTTTAATCTTCTGTTGAAAGATGGCAGTAAATGTACTGTGACTACATAATTTACCACGACGGAATCTCTATACACTCTATTCTCTTTGCTACTACTCAACCAGACTAACAACTGAACTACAAAACTATAGCTGCTACGGAAAATCTTAATCTTAATGCCATTTGGCATTAAGTCCGCCATTTGTACATTTTTGTACATACTTTGTGCAATAAAGTTTAAATAAATAATAAATAAATAAAATCTTCAATAATAATACTACTATTTAACTACTAAAAAAAAATTACCAACTTTATGTCTAATTTTCTCTAATGAAGATCTCAGTCTTATTTTGTCTGCAACTTTTGTTGTCAGTTCAGACAACTCCTCATCATTTGCTTGCAGCAAAAAATCAAGTGTCACTCCCTCCTCTGAAAGCAAGATAAAGTTCAGTTAAATCGCTACAGAAACAACATTCTGTAACTAGTTAATAGTTACCTTTGTCGATATAAATAAATAAATATTAGGGGACATCTTACACAGATCAACCTAGCCCCAAAGCAAAGCTTGTACTATTATGGGTGCTAGGTGATGATATAATTATGTACATACTTTTATAGATAAATACATACTTATATACATAGAAAACACCCATGACTCGGGAACAAATATCTGTGTTCATCACACAAATAAATGCCCTTACCGGGATTCGAACCCAGGACCATAGGCTTCACAGGCAGTGTCACTACCCATTAGTCCAGACCGGTCGTCACCGAAACGACAATACAATATGTTATACATTGCTACAGAAACAAGGTTTAGTTAGTAAATATGTACCTTTGTCGATATGACAATAGTTTTGTTGGATCGACAAATTATGGTCAAAAGTGCGACGCAATGAGTTTGAAAACTTTGGAACCCATCACCTTGGAGTCTTGGTATATTATACTCCAAGTTCAGATCCACATCTTTGTACAAAACAATAGCACGGTGGTCCTGCTCATAGAGGTAGCCAAAATAATGTGCTCTGGACTGACGGCCGTCATATCTACACACGGCTACACATCAAGTTTTATTTTAACACGCCTCGTGTTTTCACACTTTGTGTCGCACCTCTGCTGGATATATTTTGATTTGTGGCCATGTATACAGACATGAGTACACAAAATAACACTCCATCACCCCAAAGACCCGATCCGACCCGATCGAACGCAGTATGTTTTAGCATAAAAACGAAAATGGTCTTGATAATCCGTTGAAAAGTTAATGCGCGTAAAAGAGTAACAAATAAACATAAAAACTCACTTTCATATTTATAACATTCATAAGAATAAATAAACACTTACCCACCATACGCTGCGACAAATGTGTCAGCCCGGCACTGTCAAGAAAACTATTTATGTCCATTTTGCACTTTACTTGGTGATCGAATCGTAGCACTAAGTAATATAGGCGCGCGTCCATTCTCTACCGTTGACATTCGTATTTGAAGACAAAAAAACTAAACGAAACGACAACATACATACCCCTTACCCCGTACCCCGCCCGTGCCCGCGAGTTGCCATTTTTACAAAGTTAGTTTCGGTAGGTTGTCGAATTGACAAATTAAATTTGTGACGAATTAAATCTTGTACACTCGCGTAAAATTATCGCAAATGCATTAAAAAAATCAATTTTTCCAATGTGCTCGGAAATGTTCTCCGTATTGTAGCAAAAATAGTACGGGAAATTCTTCTTTATTGTAAAACTCAAATAAAAAAAAAACAAACTATTACTGTCCTGTTTTAGCGGACGGGAAATAAAAAACAATACAGTAATATTAACTTAATAACAACTTATCTCATCCGTGTTCATACAGCTTATATTACTTTTTATTGCATAATTAAGTATAGTTGGTCAAACCAAATTGTCAGTAAATAAGAACAAAAAAAAACTATACTCATCCTTTTCTTTTGGGTGCTAATACAAGACAAAGGTAGTATGATTCGCTCTGTCTATCTTTGAAATGCCGCAGTCCTTTGACAAACTAAAGCTGGTCAAGCAAATCTTGTCAGTAAAAAAAGGCGCGAAATTCAAAGTTTCTATGGAACGATATCCCTTCGCGCCTACATTTTTCAAATTTGCCGCCTTTTTCTACTGACAAGATCTGCTTGACCAAGTATATTATATATTGAATGGTACTGAATTGAATGGCAGAATAAGTTTGTGCCTTTAACTTTTAAAAAATAATTAAAGAGGGAAATTGTTTTTGACATTTTTGATGTAAAGGTTCGATTTGAGTGATGCTTGATTACTCACTTCACTCATGATTAGGAAATGCAATAACCGGCCAAACTTCAGAGCCCATCAACGTGCACACTAGCGCCACTGCTAAATAATCGTGATTATTTAAATTTAACGAAAGATCTGTTGCGGGATTCGTCAATCTATGCGTCCAAAGTTAAAACGGCCGTTTTTGTTCGACGAATCCAGCAACATAAAACCTAGTCTGATGTATTCAAAAGGTATTTAAATACAAAATACAGTACGTAGCGGCCCCCTTCTTTTAAATATCTTTCGTTAAATTTAAATAATCACCATTATTTAGCAGTGGCGCTAGTGTGCACGTTGATGGGCTCTTCATAACCGGTTTCGGTTACGGTTATGCCCGAAAAATAATCGTTTATAATCGGTTACGGTTATTCTCGAATCTCGACTAAAAATTGATAAACTTTATTACAATAATATAATTACAAAATTACGACAATAAATGTACAGTATTAAGGAATGTGAGTGAAGTCATCGTTTTTAGGGTTCTGTACCCAAAGGGTAAAAACGGGACCCTATTACTAAGACTCCGCAGTCCGTCTGTCTGTCCGTCGGTCTGTCTGTCCCCAGGCTGTAACTCATAAACCGTGATAGCTAGACAGTTGAAGTAGGGTATACAACAAACTTGATTTATTTGCCGTTTTCTGCGTAATGGTACGGAACCCTTCGTGCGCGAGTCTGACTCGCACTCGGCCGGTTGTAATTATTTAATAACGCATACAAAATACAGTAAAAGTTAAAATATGACCTTGGACGTGATACAATATTCAATCAAAATATGTATTTCATAAATAGGGAAGTAAATTTGGTACATTTTCGTTAAGTACACGAATGACAAAAATTATAGTCACAGGTGTCACAGCCAAAAAAGAAGATAAATTCATAGAATTTATAACCGAAAATAACTGTAACAACCGGTTATTCGAGTTTCGAATATTCGGTTATGAAATGAATAGAAATCGGGGCGGGAAATGATGTATTAGTGCTTAAATTGGTCGTAAACTTATATCTTGTTAAAATCTTGTTAAAGTCTTGATTTGACGTCGAGTGTACCTACCTTAGTAACGTTCGCAGCAACAAAGGCTAACTTCAATAAAATACACTGCTTTGTTATAAAAACTAAGTCATATTTGAATATAATAACAATGGCACTTTGTTAGTGCAATAAAAGAAAATCACCTAGTTTCAGCAGCAAGGTTGGGCTGTGATTAAATTACACAGTGATATTGTAACTGGAACAAACAAAAACATTTTGTGGAAGCAACAAATCGTTTTATTTTAAAAATGAGCAAAGTGATGTTGTAAGAACAACAAAAGATAACTGATTTGTTGTAAAAGCTAAATCTAACTTTAATAAGTTAGCAAGGCACGTTGTACATGCAATAAAGGATAAAATATTTGCTCCAGCAACAAGGTAAAGCTTTGATAACATTGCAAAGTGATATTGTAACTGGAACAAAAAAAAACATTTTGTGGCAGCGACAAATCATTTTAGTTTAAAAATGAGCAAAGTGATGTTGTTAGAACAACAAAAAATAACTGCTTTGTTATATAAGCTAAATCTAACTTTGATAAGTTAGCAAGGCACGTTGTACCTGCAACAAAGGATAAAATCTTTGCTCCAGCAACAAGGTAAAACTTTGTTAACATTGCAAAGTGATATTGTAACTGGAACAAAAAAAACATTTTGTGGCAGCAACAAATCGTTTTAGTTTTAAAATGAGCAAAGTGAAGTTGTTAGAACAACAAAATATAACTGCTTTGTTATATAAGCAAAATCTAACTTTAATAAATTAGCAAGGTACGTTTGTACCTGCAACAAAGGATAAAATCTTTGCTCCAGCAACAAGGTAAAACTTTGATAACATTGCAAAGTGACATTGTCACTGGAACAAACAGAAACGCTTTGTTGCAGTAACAAGCCACGTGATTTGATAAAACAGCAAAGTAGTTTGGTCGCTACGACAAAATATAGATGCTTTGTTGTAGAAGCTAAGTCTAACCTTGATAAATTAGCAATATTATATGAAGGCCATGACAAAGGAAACATAGGTTGTTCCGGTAGCAATGTAAATATTGTTACCGATACAATAAACTGTTGATTTACGGTTAGCAATAAAAAAGTTGTCGGTGGCAATAAGCTCGTTTTGTTTTCGCCACAAAGCTTATTGCTCTTACAACAACAAAAAAAATGACAAAGCATTTATTGTGCTTTGTCAGCCGATTTTTCTCTCAGTGTGGGAACGGAACGGAATGACTGCGCAATATTTGGGTAATTGTCCAGCGTTTGAACAAACTAACTCTTAAGTTTTAAATTGAAATAAGATTAAATTTATTTAAAATAATGCATTTAATTTTGTACCTGTTAGAATTTATAGAGAAACATAAGGACGCGCTGATGTGATGTGACGTCAAGTTATGCAACTTTGTTATTGCTGTCGTAGCAACAAACGGTTTTGACGGTTGAGAAAAAGTAGCTGATGATGTGACTCATTAGGGCACACCCTATTGTCCAATCCAACGTGTACAAACTCCGACTCTGACTCCAAGATTTAGATAAGCAATTGTCAGTGCCGAAAGTTTTATGGTCAATTGTCTGGTGCAGACATGTGTCGCGTGTTTCGGATAAAAAAGGGATGGGGCTCCCCATTGTAAATATTTTATTGTGGAATTGTCTCGCGAAGAAAGGGGACGTTTACGTTTGAAGTGTATAAATGGTGCATGCCGGAGCCATTGTGTGGCAATCAGTTTTTATGACGGTAGCTTATTGCCAGCGGATTTGATGAGTCCAAGCTAAACGTTACAGCCAATTTGCACAGTCCTTTGGAAATTGCATTGTTTTGAGGGCGCCGCACCCGAAGGGTACCAGCGGGAGTGTGTTGCCAAAGACTAATCTATTTAGCATATTAGGACACTACCCGCCCCCGCCTGCACACCTCTCGCATTTGGGGGATCCCTTCATGTTCGATTTACCATAACATCACGCACGCCTTTGGCCTCTTTTACAATCAAAACGTGAACCCAATATAGTGGAAGTTCTTGGAAATATAAAGCTTATTGAAGTTCCTCATTTTTGCACAATATTCCATGTTTTTAATCAATAAATTTAATATCACAAATACACAAAATAATACCTACACAAAGCAAACATCTTATATTTGATACCTAAGATAAAGATTGATCATCCCATGTGTCATTCACCATAAATTTATAGGACACGATTTCATCGTAAACTTTACAAATCCTCTATCAGTATTCATACCACAAGAATCGCGAAAGGTAAAGGTACCTATACATGTCACGCTTCACACCGTGCACACGTACACAGAGAAATGTCAAACGCATGAGTGAAAACTTTCGTGACAAGTAGGAACGATAAGCGGTGGGTAGCGAATATAAAAGGCGGATTATAATAAGGCGGACTTCATACGGGTTGAATAGTAAAATTACTTTATTGTTATATTGAGCTACGGTGCTGAAAAGAATTCCGTATGCTAGCCAGTTTTTGAGTTTTTAAAACAAGCCATACATCATATGTCACTCATATGTCCGCTTGATAGTAATGGATCACCTCACCGTAGGATATCTCTATAGATGTCCATTTGCGCTTTGCCATTTATTTTATGGATATTTTATGGATTCGTCGCTAGCATAAAATGCTGTGCATCTATCTTTAATGCCAACCTGAATCACCAACAAAAACTTAACATTACTACAGCAAAATTATGTCAGTTTTATTTTGCAAGGTGCAGGGTTAAAAGCAATATAGCTTTTAGGAATTAGTAAAAAGACGTGACCGTATCTGTTTAAATTGCAAAGCGTGAAGCAACAAGTTAGTTAATGACATTTTATCCACTTTCCATCAGCTTGCAGCGTTCATGACTTAGACCTATGTATTCTTATCGCATACCGACGACCGTTGGACATGCAAACCACTATGAGATTTGAGTGAGTTTTTGGACTGGCTATGTGGAAAGTGCACGGTGGATTAACTTAAAGCGGCAATCACGCTCGACGTGGGAAAATTCATTTTCATGGGCTCTCGTTTCCATCCTGTTTGTGTAAAAACTAAAAACTTAATGCGTTGCGTAGCGCACAAACACGGCCGATAATGTGTCCATGCAATTTTGTAGCTTGCTGTACATTTTCCATATTTTTTATTTAAATATCCGTAGCAACTATGCGAAATCCGCTTGCGGACAAATACTGGTTTGCATTCAAAAAGAACATAGCATGAAATGATATCCCAAAATCAAGATTCTTCTTGTTTTCGCGAACTTAGCCTAGCTAGTCAAACTCCCAGGATAACTACACCCCGATGACGTGACGCACAGTCGTCACGGACCCCAAGCACAGAATAAATAATATAGTAGAAGAGCCGGCCGCAAATTTTCTAACCGACTTGATACCACGATGAAATACACAATGGGAAACCATAAAAGTGATGCTAAGTCCGAATTCGATAGTCTGCCACGGCGGAACTTGCCGAAAGTACGAAAAAGAAGGCCACTTCCGGTGCGAAAAAAGGGGGCTGATTTAACCCATCTGATACCGAAATAATAGTTATGGCAGCAGTTAGAAATTTACATGTAGACACATAAAAGCGAAGTCTGCCAGTATTTTTTTTGCCGGAAGTGCTTGGCAGACGCTCTCAAAGGTGGCCAGCGGGACCCCTAATTTAACCCATCTGATACCACCATGAAACCAATTCCAGTCGGTAGGTATGAACCCTCATGTCAGGAATATATAAGTCTGCCAAGGCTTTTCCTGCCGAAACACCTTGGCAGACGAGATTATGTAAGCAAGGTCGGCATCGGTTACCCTACACTAACCCATCTGATACCACCATGAAACCAATTCCAGTCGGTAGGTACGAACCCCCATTTTAGGAATATATAAGTCTGCCAAGGTTTTTCCTGCCGAAACACCTTGGCAGACGAGATTATAAACAAGATGACCATCGGTTACCGTACACTAACCCATCTGATACCGCCATGAAACCAATTCCAGTCGGTAGGTATGAACCCTCATTTCAGGAATATATAAGTCTGCCAAGGCTTTTCCTGCCGTAACACCATGGCAGACGAGATTATGTAAGCAAGGTCGGCATCGGTTACCCTACACTAACCCATCTGATACCACCATGAAACCAATTCCAGTTGGTAGATATGAACCCCCATTTTAGAAATATATAAGTCTGCCAAGGTTTTTCCTGCCGAAACACCTTGGCAGACGAGATTATAAGCAAGATGACCATCGGTTACCGTACAGTAACCCATCTGATACCACCATGAAACCAATTCTAGTCGGTAGGTATGAACCCTCATTTCAGGAATTTATAAGTCTGCCAAGGCCTTTCCTGCCGAAACACCTTGACAGACGAGATTATGTAAGCAGCATCCACATACGAGGGATCCGTATTTTGGGATTATACAGATTACGGACATTATTAATAGCTGTAGGCTTATTTATTACTTTATGCTTATACAAATTTGTATATTATTATGTTATTAATAAAATATATTTATAATTTATTAAACCTAAACTTAATACATTGGGAATTCATTACCTGCTTACGGCAGTAGTAGGGATAAGTGGGTCAGTTCTGGCTCACTGAGCCAGGCCAACAGTCCCTCCCCCTTTTTTCCCTTGTTGAGGCCCTGCAACCTTGCCTTGAACCCAAACTAATGTCATTGTAGCTCGAATCTAACCTAATCTATTTTTATTGCTTTTAGAATATTTCAATTATCTACTTTTGCAAAGTTAAAGGTTGAAATCTCTATTTCGCAAAATGGAATTTTAATGTGACTTTAATGTATGTGCAGTCTACTTAGTAATTGGGTTTAAAGATATAAAAACACACATTTATTTCCTATCCTAAGTATCCTATCCTAAGTTTATTCAAATAATATTCTGAACATATATAGTAATTAGACTGGTCATATTTTTCATAAAATCTATTTCGACTGGCAAAGCATATAACTTTTTGGCAACCGGGTTTTTTAACCTAATTAGATCCCGCTGAATCCGAATTTGCCGGTTGCTCGATCGAAATCTTGACCGGAAGTGAGATATTTGACATTAAAGGTCCCTTTTTTTCGTTTTTCGTAAATAACTCTTAAACGGTGGCACATAGCAAAAAATGTTCTATAACATAAGTATTCTGCATAAAATTGCCTACAAGAAAGATTCAGTACAATTTTTCGCTAGGATCAATATTCAAAGAGATTTTAACGCGGGAAATTTAATTATAATCACTTCTAAGGTCCCGTTTTTTAGGTTTTCGTAAATAACTCATAAACGGTGGCCAATATCAAAAAATGTTGTTAGACGTTAATAATCTACACAAAATTTTGAACAAAAAAGATTCAGTATACTTTTCGCAGGGATCAATATTTAAAAAGATAATAAAGAGGGAAAGTTAATTATAATAAATTCTAAGGTTCCTTGTTTTTATTTTTTCGTTAATAATTTGAAAAGTATGACTCATAGCAAAATAAAAACTTATACATAAATAATAAACGTAAAATTTCCTACAAGAAACATGCAGAACACTTTTCGCTAGGATCAATATTTAAAAAGACAAAGCAGCGGGTAAGTTAATTATAATCAATTTTTAAGTCCCTTTTTAGTTTTTTGTAAATAACTCGTAAACGGTGTCCCATAGCGAAATAGGTTTTTAAGAATAAATTATCTACATAAAATTTCCTCCAAAAAACATCTAGAACACTTTTCTCTAGGATCAATATTTCAAGCGATATTAAAGGAAGAAAGTTAATTACAATCAGTTCACAGGTCACTTTTTTTTAGTTTTTCGTAAATAACTCGTAAACGGTGGCCCGTTGCAAAACAATATTCTACATAAATATTAAACATAAAATTGTCCACAAAAAAGGTTCTGTACACTTTTTCGCTACGATCAATATTTAAAGAGGTATTAAAGGGGGTAAGTTAATTATAATCAATTTCCAGGTCCCTATTTTTAGGTTTACGTCTATATAGGTAAAGAACTATTTTATTTTATTTTATTTTCAAAATTTAGACCCAGTAGTTTCGGAGATAAAGGGGGGGGGTATTTTTTTGTATTTTAATGTTTTATTTTGGGGAAGGGGGCTTTATCTCCGATACTACTGGGTCTAAAATTTTGAAAAGATATACAGAATAGAATCTATAGATGACAGAAAAACCTATTAGAATTATGTAGTCAAGCGCGAGTCGGACATTACTTAGTTTTTGAACCGATCCCTACAGGTTTTTTAAAGGCAATTCACTCGCGTTTAACATATAAAATACACTGTTAAAAATTGGGTAATGTACGGAACCCTTGCAAGGCGAGTCCGACTCGCGCTTGGCCGGTTTTTATTCATTTTGAGGTACGGAACCCTAAAAAGAGAAAAGCGTTCCATATGTCTTTCGTAGAAAATTTTATATCGATTATTTATTTACAAGAACATTAAGAACTTATTTTGCTATGAGGCTTATTTTACGAGTCATTTGCGAAATCCTAAAAATAGGGACCTGGAAATTGATTATAATTAACTTACCCCCTTTAATATCTCTTTAAATATTGATCGTAGCGAAAAAGTGTACAGAACCTTTTTTGTGGACAATTTTATGTAGAATATTGTTTTGCAACGGGCCACCGTTTACGAGTTATTTACGAAAAACTAAAAAAAGTGACCTGTGAACTGATTGTAATTAACTTTCTTCCTTTAATATCGCTTGAAATATTGATCCTAGAGAAAAGTGTTCTAGATGTTTTTTGGAGGAAATTTTATGTAGATAATTTATTCTTAAAAACCTATTTCGCTATGGGACACCGTTTACGAGTTATTTACAAAAAACTAAAAAGGGACTTAAAAATTGATTATAATTAACTTACCCGCTGCTTTGTCTTTTTAAATATTGATCCTAGCGAAAAGTGTTCTGCATGTTTCTTGTAGGAAATTTTACGTTTATTATTTATGTATAAGTTTTTATTTTGCTATGAGTCATACTTTTCAAATTATTAACGAAAAAATAAAAACAAGGAACCTTAGAATTTATTATAATTAACTTTCCCTCTTTATTATCTTTTTAAATATTGATCCCTGCGAAAAGTATACTGAATCTTTTTTGTTCAAAATTTTGTGTAGATTATTAACGTCTAACAACATTTTTTGATATTGGCCACCGTTTATGAGTTATTTACGAAAACCTAAAAAACGGGACCTTAGAAGTGATTATAATTAAATTTCCCGCGTTAAAATCTCTTTGAATATTGATCCTAGCGAAAAATTGTACTGAATCTTTCTTGTAGGCAATTTTATGCAGAATACTTATGTTATAGAACATTTTTTGCTATGTGCCACCGTTTAAGAGTTATTTACGAAAAACGAAAAAAAGGGACCTTTAATGTCAAATATCTCACTTCCGGTCAAGATTTCGATCGAGCAACCGGCAAATTCGGATTCAGCGGGATCTAATTAGGTTAAAAAACCCGGTTGCCAAAAAGTTATATGCTTTGCCAGTCGAAATAGATTTTATGAAAAATATGACCAGTCTAATTACTATATATGTTCAGAATATTATTTGAATAAACTTAGGATAGGATACTTAGGATAGGAAATAAATGTGTGTTTTTATATCTTTAAACCCAATTACTAAGTAGACTGCACATACATTAAAGTCACATTAAAATTCCATTTTGCGAAATAGAGATTTCAACCTTTAACTTTGCAAAAGTAGATAATTGAAATATTCTAAAAGCAATAAAAATAGATTAGGTTAGATTCGAGCTACAATGACATTAGTTTGGGTTCAAGGCAAGGTTGCAGGGCCTCAACAAGGGAAAAAAGGGGGAGGGACTGTTGGCCTGGCTCAGTGAGCCAGAACTGACCCACTTATCCCTACTACTGCCGTAAGCAGGTAATGAATTCCCAATGTATTAAGTTTAGGTTTAATAAATTATAAATATATTTTATTAATAACATAATAATATACAAATATGTATAAGCATAAAGTAATAAATAAGCCTACAGCTATTAATAATGTCCGTAATCTGTATAATCCCAAAATACGGATCCCTCGTATGTGGATGCTGCTTACATAATCTCGTCTGTCAAGGTGTTTCGGCAGGAAAGGCCTTGGCAGACTTATAAATTCCTGAAATGAGGGTTCATACCTACCGACTAGAATTGGTTTCATGGTGGTATCAGATGGGTTACTGTACGGTAACCGATGGTCATCTTGCTTATAATCTCGTCTGCCAAGGTGTTTCGGCAGGAAAAACCTTGGCAGACTTATATATTTCTAAAATGGGGGTTCATATCTACCAACTGGAATTGGTTTCATGGTGGTATCAGATGGGTTAGTGTAGGGTAACCGATGCCGACCTTGCTTACATAATCTCGTCTGCCATGGTGTTACGGCAGGAAAAGCCTTGGCAGACTTATATATTCCTGAAATGAGGGTTCATACCTACCGACTGGAATTGGTTTCATGGCGGTATCAGATGGGTTAGTGTACGGTAACCGATGGTCATCTTGTTTATAATCTCGTCTGCCAAGGTGTTTCGGCAGGAAAAACCTTGGCAGACTTATATATTCCTAAAATGGGGGTTCGTACCTACCGACTGGAATTGGTTTCATGGTGGTATCAGATGGGTTAGTGTAGGGTAACCGATGCCGACCTTGCTTACATAATCTCGTCTGCCAAGGTGTTTCGGCAGGAAAAGCCTTGGCAGACTTATATATTCCTGACATGAGGGTTCATACCTACCGACTGGAATTGGTTTCATGGTGGTATCAGATGGGTTAAATTAGGGGTCCCGCTGGCCACCTTTGAGAGCGTCTGCCAAGCACTTCCGGCAAAAAAAATACTGGCAGACTTCGCTTTTATGTGTCTACATGTAAATTTCTAACTGCTGCCATAACTATTATTTCGGTATCAGATGGGTTAAATCAGCCCCCTTTTTTCGCACCGGAAGTGGCCTTCTTTTTCGTACTTTCGGCAAGTTCCGCCGTGGCAGACTATCGAATTCGGACTTAGCATCACTTTTATGGTTTCCCATTGTGTATTTCATCGTGGTATCAAGTCGGTTAGAAAATTTGCGGCCGGCTCTTCTACTAATAGTACTACATAGGTATAGAACATTCGCTCTCTAACAAAACGCGTCTGTTACCGCTAGGTGGCGACAACGCCACGCGCGGCTTATGGCTAGCCACCAAAATTGGTGTGGAACGGATATACTTGTAGCTACCTGTTGCAAAGCGACGAAATCGCGGAGTGAGCCACGCCTGCCCAAGCTCAAGTAACACCGGTTAAGTCGCGTGTTCCCTTGCGTACGCGCATATGGAAAAGTCAGACAACAATGCCGGTGCGTGACCGCGAGCCGTGACTGAGCCTCCCCGTTGTACGCCGTGCGATATGCCTGCGACTTTACGTACGTGTGTGTGACGTGTGTCACTTGTGGGCCAGTATGAGTAATGTTGAGTACTTATGGTATATGTACCGTAAGACTGCGCACTTCAACGGCAACCTTAAAAAAATAGCAAAACAAAAGCGCAACCCTGGAATGGAAAGCTTACGTACAAAATTATTGTGCCCATTGCTCTTGTAAGCAGATAGGTACTTGAAGTACTTATATACATACATATATACATACTTCAATCTGGCAAATTGCTCGACTGACTAACGACGCGATGAACCTGTATATATGTAGGTATACACCGTGTTTTTTTGATTTCCGTTAATTTCAAGGGTGCATTCCTGAGCTTAAATCAAGTATACTTAAACTGGAAAATTAACTATGCCATTTAGTTCTCTTAGGCCCACTCGCACCATTCCACTAACCCGGAGTTAACCGGTTAAACCAGGAGTTGCCATGGTTAGCCATACAATTTGACACTAGGTTAATAGTTTAACCGCTTAACCCCGGGTTAGTGGAATGGTGCAAGTGGGCCTTAAACGTACTTAACCATACCCCGAAGTTAACGGAATTTAATAAAAACACGGTACATAGATTATGTATTATGCCTCAAGATCCCTGAAATACTAGAGGTACGGACTGTAACTGCAGTGTAACGTGACAAAATAATTGCACGCCATCTTTTGATTTCAACCCTAAAATTACCACACCTACATGATTGTACCACAGAACATAATATGTATAACTCAATCATAAATATATTGCAAAACTATATTAAAAACAAATATATCGACAAAATAACGCACGTTTAAGCTACAATTTTAGAATTAAATTGTTACCAACATACAAAAGCCAACATAATTAAGGCACGTATAAATAAAGGGAAACGTGAAAACACTCATGTTGCTAGTTTCGCATTTCCCCGCCTATTTTCAGCACTAATTGGAATGCAATTTCTGCGGGCGATTATTTTATGAAATATTCGCTTGAATTGTGTAGAGATGGGCAGGGGGTATTTTTCCCAGAAAAAAAGCTCTACATAAGGGAATAATTACATTGATTATGAATAAAATGAAAACAAAAGGGATAAGTTAATAGCCTTTGTCCTTGCTTTTTTTTGTTCTGTCATATTAAGACAGAGTTTAATTTAGGCTCAAAATAGGATTTTATGTTTTTGTAGTTTTAGATGACGCTGAATGCTTGTTTATAATATTTTATTTATGCAATTATTATATATTCTTATTTAAAAATCATAAAGATTACACTTTCTAATAGAGTAAGTAATTCTGAAACAATCTAAAATATTTTCATCTATTTTCGTCTTCGAGCTACACACAAAAATTGAAAAAGAGAAAAAAATATGCACGCCTACTGGGATTGCGCAAACTCGGATTACTTACACGCATTTACGAAACAAATAAAGGTATTAAAACGACGGAATATTCTAGAAAATTATAAATTTTTTTGGCCTATTAGCATTTTTCGATGGTTAAGCAAAACATTACAAACCAAAAATCCCGACTATGTATTCCCTTAAGTCATGAATATTTGTGGCAATGGCACATCACTATTGTGCATCAATTATGTCTGAATAATGTAAAGGACATTCAATTTACCTATTGTTATTGGCTGAAATCGAATATCGAATGGCGGCTCCGTCATTATACCGTCCATATATCCTATAATTTCACACTTACCTGCCATTAAGAGCTGTCACTAAGATATGAAATCTATAGTTCTCATCAGAGACAAGTAAAAGGTAACGAGTGGTAGTATTTCATATATGTAAAGGTGGATATTAACATACTTAGTTCATTATGCGGCGAATTTACACGCTGGTGTTCAGATTTAGCGAAAACAACGCTAGCGCGTGGTTCGTGATTTTTTTGCGAAAGGGTCGCTAACTAGGTGGCAAAACTGACTGACAAAGCCATTAATTCCAGTCGCGCTCACACGGTCACCGGGTTTACCGTAGTAGACGTGAGCCGTAACGCGGATATCACTCTGAGCGGCTACCGCGAAAACCGAAATTCGCAAATTGCGGGGATTTTTCTCTGGCACTCTAATTACGCCGTCATTGGAGTAAAAGAGAAAGATCCCCGCAATTTGCGGACTTCGATTTTCGCAGTTATAGCCCTGATGCGGATCCGCTCGCAGCTCCGGAGTCCGGTGTGTGATCGAGACACCTTTATGCACTTACCTATATAGCGATGTTTCGCTCGCACGCTGTCGCTACGTACGAATTCGCATTTAATTTGAAGACCGCCTAATATAATACATCTTATCAACCGTTGCAGTCCCTTATGGATTACGGTCGAACAGAATTTATTTACGCTATGCGTGCATTTTGTACTACAATGTGGTATGACGATTCAGACATGGCGCGTTTTAAACATATTTCGTTTCCAGGAGACGTCTTCCCTCACGCGGGTAGACTTCTTTTAACCGCGTCAGCAGGCGTGGCTCACTTCGCGATTTCGTCGCTTTGCTACAGGTAGCTACAATTACGTCCGTTCCACTTCCACACCAATTTTGGTGGCTAGCCTATGGCTAGCGGCTTATGAGCCGCGCGTGGCGCTGTCGCTACCTAGCGGACATATCTGTCCTGATCGTAACAGACGCGTTTTGCCAGAGAGTGAGTCTTCTGTACCTAGTATTACTATTATTTATTCTGTGGCGTCAGTGACAGTCTCTACAACTGACTTGTCTATAACGGCACGACAAAAGGCCCGAGGCATCAGGGCCCGCTGCCAAGTTCCCAGGACTTTATGAATCACGAAGGTTAGCTCGTGACCGGGATGGTAATGACGGCTGTTAGGCTTAACGTCTTTGTCCTATCGATACGCCTTTACGAAAGCCGACGCGGGAAACTAAGTATTAAGATACATGCAAACTTTTTTAAGTGTGATATTAGCGGTAGACGTTCGATTATAATAATATACTTAGGTAAATCAAATTTGAAAAGTTTTCAAATATAAAAATTACCATGTCGCCTGAAAATATATAGGTAAATAGTACTAGAAAGAAAGGAATAAAAAGTGTATAAGGCAGACATATAACTATGAAACAGTCTTCAGCCTACCTTAAGGAAATTAGAATAATTGATTAAAACAATCAAATTAAATAAGAGTCGGCGGCACCAACTGTCTGCCACCGTTAAACTGTTAGCTAAATTTAATGCACGATACTAGTTTCATAGTTTGTAAACAAGTCCGTCAATTGGACGTAGGGGCAAAAGATCCAATCCACAAAAATCTGTTAGTAAAATTTGAACTTTCTGTCAAACGGAAAAGTCGTTCATTTAAATGACTTTAAGAGGATGGATCTTAAACTACGTCCAATTGTGGTTGTTGCAACTGACCTAAGCTGGTCGTAGAGAATACAACGCTAATACTATATATACTTTTAATAGGTACTCGAAAACTTGACAAAAACTCAATGCCACGAGGTTGGCAATGATAAATTTGATAATACAGTATGTCATACATATGTACAGTACGTTTTGGAATGTAAAACTGTAAAATAAAAACAGGACACATAGTGTCGTATTAAAAAGGCCCACCACGAAGCAACAATGGGCCTTTAAATAAAAGAACCGGCCAAATAAGGACTTCATTTCCATAATTAGGAACGCGAGATCATTGCCTTAAATAACGAACACAATGCTTTAACTTTAACCTTTCTCGGCAAACGAGATGGTTAGCAAGTAAAGTCTAAATATTATTGTAACAGAAGTACGTTTGATTAACCGTTAGTAGGTAGATCTCATGTCTTTGGAATAGGGTTTATAATGAGTCAGTTGACGTGGTCCGGGTAGTTCGGAAGACGGCGTTGTTTTAACAACGGCGGGTAATGAAGGTACTCAACACGGTAGTATTAATTAGTCTGCCAATTTGTAACAAACCTATGTAACGAATGTGATATGTTGAGAAAAGAGATACAGTTAAATCTATCGAGTTTTCTCTGATGTTTAGTGTGGTTGACGTAGCGATAAATAAGAAAATGATGCAACTTTAATTTTTATATAAAGTGGTTAAAAAAGTCCTACAGATATCAATGTCATGTTTTTTTTTTAAGTAATTTTCTTCATGATATTTTTCTCCTAAACTTAAGTAAATATGCTGACAATTCAAACAATAGGTATTTACTTATTGCAAAAAATAGACTTCTTGTCGAGCCATCCAAGTCTAAATTTTACATAATAGACTGGCCATCTGCTACGAGTTTAAAACAAAATAGTAACGGCCATAAAAATATTAAAAATGTACACACATTTTAGCTTCATTCTAAGGCCATAGAATTAAAAACGTATATACATTTACAACCGTGACACGAGTTCACAATAAGGGATGGGACATTCTAGGAAGGGTTTCATACAACGCATGCTTAAAGCAGTTATATTTTAAGTAAAAGAATCGTGACTACACCTAGTTAAGATTCAGATCTCGCCTCGGAGCCGCGATTGTTCATTTAAATACAGCCAGTTAAAGTTTACCGGGCTAGATAAACGACAGTTGAATGCGAGGTTTAATTTTATCTACGATGAATATGTAAGCGCGTCGAAATAGTTTATAAACAATGTGCCCTATGGTTGCGGTACATGCCCACGTACTACTGACACATCCTGTTGAGTACAACGGTAGGTATTTTTTAGGGTTCCGTACCCATATGGTAAAAACGGGACCCTATTACTAAAACTCCGCTGTCCTGTCTGTCTGTCTGTCTGTCTGTCTGTCTGTCTCTCTGTCACCAGGCTGTATCTCATGAACCGTGATAGATAGGCAGTTGAAATTTTCACAGATGATCTATTTCTATTGCCGCTATAACAACAAATATTACAGAATAAAACAAATATTTAAGTGGGGCTCCCATACAACGAACGTGATTTTATTGCCGTTTTTTGCGTAATGATGGGAACCCTTCGTGCGCGAATCCGACTCGCACTTGACCGGTTTTTTGCTATTTGCTATATTGAAGAAGTGCGTTTCATGTTTTACAAAAGTGTACCTACATAATCAATATTCATCGTACGATAAGTGTGTGAATATCATCGATTGAAATACGACGTTCAGATGTTTCTTGTGACCGATTTGCTAGTCAGTATGATGGGTGGTTAACTGACGGTATGGTTATTTCCTTGGCTCGGTGTGTGGCCCTAAACGACTTGACGGATTTTCGTATATGCGTTATGATGTAATTAATGTTGGCAACATTCGTGCAGTTGCCGATGTAGATGTAGAAGACAGGTACCACCTTAGATATTCATAACACTTTAGGTACAAGACTTCATTAGTTTTTTTATGTATCCCTGTCTTACAAATACAAAAGTCCAAATGACAGAATAAGACAAACGATTAATAGCTAATTGAGGCTTGTAGCTTGTTTATTAATAACGCTAATAGTCTATAATATTTTCACAACAGTCATGTTTTTAATTTATTTTAATTTAAGTTTGAAAGTGTTAAAAAACACTTCTAAAGTAATTTACATTAACTTGAGATATTAACTCTCTCAGTTCCCATAACAAGTAGAGTGTCTAGCTCGAGTTAACTCGTATTTTTTCTACGAGTTCCTAGTTTGAATTGGATTAGACTACAAAGAAGGAACAAACATACAATCCGGTGAGATCCGGGTGTTCTTTGTTCGTGGAAATTAGCAAGCAATTTTTACTTTACGTCTTAGAACTTGCACCCTTATTGCACCTATACCTTTCTAATTTACACTAAGAGGAAAACATAAGCCTTTGAATCCCTTACTAAATTATTATTTGCATTCTCCAAAAACAGTTTTTATTCGCCCCAGGTAAAAGGGGACTTTAAACGACGATTAATATTCGATACACGGCCTTACACCCCCAGGGGATGAAAATCTGTATGACTTTAATGGCTCCCGCCCCGCCGCCAAATTTCTTTTACGACCTCATTGTGCTGGCAGAACACGCTAAAAATCGTTTTGGCGCATGCACCAGGCTAATTAACACTTTTGGGAAGCTTTTGATTCACCTTTTGGTAACTATAAAATAAGCCTTAGGTCTTGCTGAAGAAAGGCCATATTTTAAAATCATGGAACATAGAGTGAGATTTTTGGTATGTTATGTTAATTAAATGGTGTAGCGTGAATCAGCAATTATTGTCTTAAAGGTAAATGGGAGTCCTGATTTCCGTGGTGTCATTACCATATATCTACGTAATTTAACATACAATCTGGGTTGCCAGCTGCTTACACTAATGTTAATGAACCTATGTAAGTATGTATTTTTAATGAGGTTTGTTTTTGTATTTATTACAAAACAATTAATACAATCATCATTTTCATCATTCATCATTTCAGCCTATATACGTCCCACTGCTGAGCACAGGCCTCCTCTCATGCGCGAGAGGGCTTGGGCTATAGTCCCCACGCTAGCCCAATGCGGATTGGGGACTTCACATACACCTTTGAATTTCTTCGCAGATGTATGCAGGTTTCCTCACGATGTTTTCCTTCACCGAAAAGCTAGTGGTAAATATCAAATGATATTTCGTACATAAGTTCCGAAAAACTCATTGGTACGAGCCAGGATTTGAACCCGCGACCTCCGGATTGAAAGTCGGGCGTCATATCCACTCGGCCACCACTGCTATCTTAATTAATACACTCACCAAGCACATATAGATAAATTGATACACACTCTGACGAGTAGACACAATTAATTGTGTTAAATTTTCGGTTTCTTATTGAATGATTTTTTTATAATATCAAACAGTTGGTAGAAAAAAATGTAAAATAGAAAATATTTCCGCATTCAATATAAACGGATATTCACGGAACTAAATAAACCTTGAATTACCTGTCCATATTCCATAAAGCCATGGATATTGGATATTAACCCGTGGTTTTGAAGAGTCATCGCACTGCCAATTGTAACCGAACCGCGATGAATAACCATCAATTTGTGCACGGTCCAAAAAACCGTATTTTCCGGCGATAAAAAACGTACATAGCTAATGAGGTCATACGTGTTTCACTTACAAAGGCAACGTGATAAACTTTCGTAGAAACAAAGTGACAAAGCGGTTAGTAAAACGATTAAGGAAGACTATTGCTGTCTGAAGTGGCGTCATCCAAAAAACATTGTCAAGTATAGTGTCAGTGCAGATAATAGATCTAAGATGATGAAATGATTTAATATTCCGAATCCGGAAAAATGTTGTTTTTTATCTGTTTGTTGGCATGAGGGGGAATCTATGTATATATATACTTAGGTGACACAAATTTCAGATTCTATAGCATTTAAATTGCAGTTGATCACGTAACTTGTTTGGCCCTTAATTGAAAACGACAATGGATGAAGTAGGAAAATTTATGCCGCTAACGCTAACACATCTGGCGTACCACAAATAGAAATAGAAATAGAAAATATTAATTTGGCGTAAAAAACATACATTAGGTAAGTAAACAAATAGGAGTAGAGCGAGTAAAAAAATTATCAGTTTAATAATATTAATAAGACACATAATTATATTATTCTGGTAAGTAGTATAAGTATATAGGTACTGACATTAAAAGGTCTACATGCCATCTCTAGGCTATCATTATATCAAAAGATATATTGCAAGATGAACTATGCACCTGACTCTAAGTATATTACAAGGTGAGCATCGATCGTGATGAAGGAACCTTTTCGAAAGGTAAGGTCGGTGTGGTTCAAGTGCTTGCAATCACTTATCTAACCGCCTTTAGGCCTTGGGTGATATTAAACTTGTTTTAACAATAACTAAGTAATGAAATCGCGATTATATGTGACGTTCCACGGCAAAAGGTACCTTATGGCGGCTGGCGCTTACGTCGCATAGCACCGCAATAATATTGGAGCGGCGTTAATAATACCGTAAGCGCCAACCGCCATAAGGTGGTACCTTTTCCTGTGGGACGTCACATATAGGTACTTTTATAAAGAGTCACGATGTCAAAAAGTCGGGCAAACAGTCAAGTTTTGCTATAAGTTAAAAGTACGTTAAATATAAAATGAACCTTAGGTATGTATTTTCTATGTGTCTAACTTAACCTTCTCCTTTTTGTAACCCCATTTCACTTGGGCCTTAAAAAGGAATCGATTGATACCTACATATTTCCATGGACTAAGAAATTGGGGAAATGACCTATATTATAGTTTTTTTACGTTTTAAATGTAAATGCCGAGAATCTTAAAGCCGACCACTGACTAACGGGCCGCCGGACGATATCGGCCTGTCAGTGAGATCAAAAATTTGACACTTCCGAACAACTGGCCGGCCGATATCGTCCGGCGGACTGTTAGTCAGTGGGCGGCTTTACTAGTGGGTTACTAGTATGCGTTAGCATATAATGTGTTTCAGGTAAAGCTTTATAAATTTATGCCCATTTCTAGGCACATCACCACCTTTCATTGTACAGTCAGCTGAAGAGATAGTTGACCCAGGCTTAGGCTATAATCTCCACGTAAGCCAAAGGATTGGGGACTAATTGATGTTGCCAGTTGAAAAGTGGTAGAGTTAAACCTATCAATCTTAAATTGCATGCCGTTCCATCCATGTCTTTACGGCTACGCTAAATCTGTCAATTAGTGCACGGTAGGATTTGCAATGCACATCCAGTACCTCCTAGTTCCGACGATTTTGCTATTGCAATGTAAATTGGAACTTCGATTGGGATTGAAATCACTTGTGCAAGAGAGTGCATTTTTAAGATGTTTTTACTCTACTCATTACCATCATCAATATTTAATAGCTATGTTCTTGTCGGTGTAGTAATCACCACTCTTCTTTTTGCTGGACCAGCATTTTAATTCCCTCGTACGACACGACAGAAACTCTATCTTTTATTTGGCTGAGCTACTCGTATGTGAGCCTGGGCCTTATTTAAAAAGAATCTGTTGTGCCGTATCAGGTGGCTTGGCACTAGTCAAGTAAATTTAGTTAATCTTATACAGAACATACCTTATTATCCTTCTGCCAGGAGCAGACTCCCTTTTTCTCGGATATCCTGCATTTGAGCAACGCGTCTTCTCCCGGATTCACCTCTGTGTATGTGGGCATCTCCAGAAACCTCTGGACTGCATCTACGAAGGGTAAAAATATATTGTTAAAATATGTCCCCATATTGACTGGCAAGTAAACTATGTAAGTATGATAGTCGTTTGTACATAAGTATATATTATATAGGTATGTCTTGTATAGGACTGTTATAAATTTTCTGTAGTCAAACTGCAGCCTTATTTAACCTTAAAACATAACATTTAACCTATAAAATAAAGTACAAAAAATTTGAAAACATAACTTTGACGTCGACTGTACATACATACACTACGTTAATTATGTCATTAAAGCATTAATTATGGAGCATACTTTGGAAGTTAGTATACGATCGAACCTATAAACTATTTAGAGTTATGCCTACTACTTAATTGTATCTACTTTTTGTCCGCCTGTTGGCCTGTATCTATCTCTAACCAATTTTTTTTTCTTTAAGCTATATATTTTACTGAGGTGTGGCAAATTATTTTATCCGTATACAGGTATCTACTTTAGTCAAACATCATATAGAGGAAGGTATGATAAACTATGATTCGTCCATTCGTGATGCCAGAACTTCATCAAATAAGCCATCAAGCAAATGGCAATTTAAAATCGTTTATTGCAATGTTATGAAACCTTCCAAAAAAGTGTTTACACACTATGACACTATTGTCATAATATTTCATTGTCAATGCGATGCAAGCACAATGCCCGGCCGGCACTTTCACGGGTCTCAACGGACAATTACTATCGTAGACATAATTACCCGACCAGTCGTGAACTTTATTACAATGAAATAAAGTCTACTGATGATCAGTGAAATGAGTTACTGTTAGTACCTTCGAACGCCTGGAGTCCGAATTCAAATCAAATGGAGAATTCATTTCTATTGGCCTGTACAAATAGTGGGAAAGACTGTTTCAATCAACGGTGTATCGTTTAGAATAACGTTTAGAGATGATGAATTTGTGAGATGAGAGTAGATAAAAAGTAGTAATGAATTTTAAGTTTTTGTTGACCAGAGAAGTAATTTTAGATAATATTTGTGTGAACTCTTATTTTATGTTATTTATTTTACAGTAATAATGAATGAATTTACAGTAAGTATAAAAAATATGTAGGTTTCTTGTGAGTTACAGATCACACACCGAATTAGAAATGTCGAATAAGGCCCCATTTTCAACTCAGTTTATTATATAAAGGTAGACACCTAAATAGGAGTACATTAAACATTTCGGGCTTGCTTACAAATATATCTTTACAACACAGAAGAATACCGCTAGCTAGTAAAGTATTTCTCAAACTTATGTAATCTATGCTGTTAGCTATCAGCATAAACAAAGTACATATAAAATGTTTATAAATACAGATTTTACCCACTGATATAATTTAATGGCTGCATGTAATCATTGCATAAACACGCGAATTTGTATCTATGCAAAGCATTTGGCGATTCACCAGTTAAATATATTTTAAGCGTAGAAATACTAGAAATGTAGAAATTTCTTCCATGCGGTGCAGCATGGGTCCTCTCATTAGCTTGGAACGAGAAGCGTGAAGATGATTCTGATAAGCCAGTGCTATGTGTGTGTGTGTGTGTGGCTGTAGGGATATTCCTGTACATATTACCGTGGGTAAATGAAATACGAGAAAATATTTACTTAATCCAGAAATGTTGCGGGAATTAACATTTTTAATCTCTGTTTAAAAGAGAGAATAATATATGTAATATTACTCTGGATTCCATTTGCTTTTTCATATTTTTTTGTGTATAAAAACGGAAATAAGCTCAGTTTTGTATTCATAAAGATACAGTGAAGTAAAATATTGTAAAATGCAGTGCAATTGGTACTTAAACCAAACGAAACAAAGGTAGACAATATAACAGGCGGTCTTATCGCTAGAAAGCGGTACGGGCGTCATGTTGTACCTATTCTACACTCGCACATGGAATATTCAAGTAATTTCACATCACCTGCATCTAACAATCGCCTATTGTGTAATATAGGCTAATTACCATTTCGTGTTCCTGAAAATTGTTAACTCGAAAATATTGCACGGCACGGCATTAAATTTTCAGCGCATTGTTTGCTTTGCAATTGCTCAATAAAACGTAAGCTGCCTGTAACCACGAGCATATTCAGATATAGTGGCCATTTTGAATTCGCTGAGCCAGTTTTAAGTACTTAATCGACCTAAATGTGTGTTGGTGCTTTACTTTGAGCATTGCCTAATGAATCACTCTGATATATATATGTGTGCAGCCGCGCCGCTATCTAGATGCCAGCTAGATTTACTGCAAAGCATCCTAATCAGGGAAATGTCCTCAGCTCTATAGAGCTCTGAGGAACTAACTAATTCGAAATCGTCGCCTCTGTATGCATCCCCTTTTCCATGCCTCTATAGAAAACACGGAATGCTAATAAAGCCGAGCTGAATGCAGGCACCGAATTTAATTGGCTTTCCGACGTACCATATAACAATAGCTGCGTATATTAATTTCGACATTTAGGGAGCATAATCATTCATCGGTAAACATCAAAGCATACGTACGGAGGTATAGTAGGTACTATTCATGCTTCATGCCACCCTGCGTTGCGACTTAAATGGGGTGACTTGGATTGAATATCACCCTGTAGGGTGGAGTGCCATTTTGCATGGTCTGTTTGTGAAATAAATTCGACATTTTAATCCCTATGCGGCACTCGCTTAAGCACAAATGTTAATCGTCGCTGCATAAATAATCAGACGTCATGCCATTTTTCATTGAAGGCAATTATTTGCTCTATAATTTTGTGCTAGCCCCGATTAAAGGTTAAATCATTGGGCATTTTGCCAAAATTATAGAGCATTTTCTGATCCCGTAATTAAGTCTTTATTTATG